>NC_046222.1:66796838-67100730 GCF_009819885.2 Catharus ustulatus
ATTTGAGGAGTAGCTTATGAACTCTTCGTGTGAGTTTGCGTCTTTGGACCCCACTTCTGTACTCATGACAACACATTACATCTTTTTTCTCAGTCAGCTCTCTACTTAGCAATGCAAATCCCGAAGCTGGTTAAGCATTTTAGGTCATCAGTGTAACTAAAGTATCCAATGTAAAGAAACAAGTAAAATTCATTCCTCAGAATCTCCTGTATATGAAAAGCCAGGATATTCTAGGATTTTATACTGCAACCTCTTCCAGAAGTTCTGACATAAAATATTAGGGGAATGTCAGAATCATCAGTATATAAAGGGGTCTTGTAAGAAAGACACATCATTTTTACCAGAGCCTGTAGGGACACAACAAAGGGCAACAATTTTAATCCCTTGATAGAGGGTAGACTTAAATTAGAAATAATAAAAAAAATATGATGAGTATCATGAGATGCAGGAGAAGTTGTGGGCTCCCCAGCACTGGAAGTGTTCAAGATGAGCTTGGATAAAGCTTTGAGCAATCTGATGTAGTGGAAGGTGTCCCTGCCCATGGCAGGGGAGGAGGACTAGATGATCTTTAAAGGTCCCTTCCAATTCAAACCATTTCATATTTCTATATTTTTTCCTTACTTCTAATTTCAAAAAAAAAATGTAGTTTTCATCACCTATTAAGACTAGCCTACTTTATTCTTGCAAGTATATAGTTTGTCTTTTTAAAAGAAATCAAGTATTTGCTGCTCTCATAATGAAGATAAATAACTACATGACCTAATGATCTGATTTCCTGAGCTTGCCTGCATTTTTCTAAAGGAATATCATTAATATTCATGTAGCACCATACTCAAATTGAAGTCAAACAAATTTTTTTCATTTTAATCTGGAAGAATAAATTTAAATTGTAAATCATAATTCCACAAGAAGTCTTTCTAAAGTTGTTCCTACTACTTTAAAGATTTTGTGTGATTGACACAGTTATTTTAACACTAAATTTTTGCAAACTGCTAATTTACAGTAGTTTCACGAATACAAGCCGCACGGATTATAAGCCGCACTTCCAGTGCCTCGACAATGTTGCTGTCTTTGTCAATAGATAAGCTGCACCCCGAATATTAGCCGCACTTTCGTTCGTCGCGAGAATCCGTGCGCAGCTTTCACAAATTGGCCAATTAGTAACAGGATCGCGGCATAGCGGGTTTTACTGGCTCGGGGTGGGGCCAGGAAGGCTCGGCCCACTCATGGTTGCTGACGGGGCCGGCCGGGTGGTGCTGCAGCCGCCGCCGGGCTCACTGGCCCCCCTCTCCCGTCAGCACCGCCCCGCCGCTGCGTTTAGTCACCCTGCCGGCGGGCCAGCCGCTGCCGCCGCTGGCAGGCATGCCGGCCGCCTCGCCGCTGCGTTTACGTACTCGCCCTGCCGGCGGGCCAGCCGCTGCCGCCACTGCCAGGCTCGCCGGCCGCCCCCTCCCGTCTGCACCGCCGCCGCGTTTCCTCACCCTGGCCGGCACTGCAGGCCCCCGCACCGCCGGGCTCCCCCACGCTGCTGGCCCCGATTCTGCTGGGCTTCCCCCGCTGCCAGGCAGCCCCACCCGCCGGCCTTCCTGCTTCTGCCATGCTCCCCTGCACTGCTAGCCCCAGTTCTCCCGGGCTCCCCCGCCCTGCTGGCCCGGGCTCTGCCGCCCCCCCTGCCCCGCCCTGCTGGCTCAGGCTCTGCCGCCCGCCCCCACACTGCTGGCCCCGCCTCTGCCAGGCTTTCCCACCTCTGCCGGGGCCGGCCGGGCTCCAGCTTGGCTTGGGGCTGCCGCGGGCTCTCACTTCCGTGTTGGCAGCTTTTAGAATTTTGTTAATGTATTAGCCGCCCCGGAATATTGGCTGCACTTTCGGGTTTCCACCAAAATTTTGGTCAAATTGGTGCGGCTTGTATTCGTGAAATTACTGTATGTGTATTTTCCACACACTTTGTAAATTACCTTTGCTGGTATTAGATAAGATAAAGTAAGATTGATCTGACTTTTTCATATAAAGAACTTCACGGTTTCATGCAGTTTGAAAGCATATGAATTTATTCTACTTGTTCCTTTAATATTCCAGTTATTTATGAATTTGTCAGACTGACAGTCTGAAATATTAATGTATGAACATTAATTTAAAAAAAAACATTCAAAGCACTTTTTTTTAAGTACCCAAAGTTCCTTTGGAAATTATAATACTGGTAGAAAAATGGGGGGAGGGGAAAGGGTACTAGTTTTGAAAGGTACTTCCTTCAGAAAGGATGATGCACTTGCTTTGGCTGTCCTCCATAGACACCAGTTATCTTTTTTCTAGTCTTTAATCTCTGTTATAGACAGAGGTAATTTCTAATAATAAATTTCTCTTTTATGTGACAGTGGAAAATACAGCTATGTAAAATATGTCCAATTAGTCACCAGGGCATCATAGCCATTTTACTGGTGTAAATTCAAAAGGGAATTTTCATGAAAACTTTGAGACATAATTGAAAATTACAAAAAATATTGTTAAAATGACATCTGAAGAAACAGTGATTTTTTGTTTTGTTTTATAGACTATATATTTACAAAAATTAAGCTGAACTATTCTGCACTTGGATTGCCTTTTCCCACTATCTTCTCTCTTGGCATATTGAAAGTCACAAGGATGAGTTATTATTCAGTGAAGTGACAGAAAATCTTAAATTCTACTTTCCAGTAATAACATACATAAGGCAGAGAAACATAATGGAAGTAAAACACATATGCCAGTTCCTGAGAAACATAAATTCTACATGTAAAAAAGGTAGTAAGCTTCCTTCTCACACACTGGACATCAGTTTAACTTTAATTTTTTTTTTAGTAAACCTCATTTAAAAAAGGGAGACTAACAGCTATTCTGTATTTAAATACATTTAAGAAGAGATAAAAAAAATTTAGAATTTTCCCAAAACCTTAAATGAAAATAACAAATAATGATAACTAAATAAAAGAATACAGATTTTCAATAAAAGGGACTTCTGAGGACC
The DNA here is from genome assembly GCF_009819885.2 of Catharus ustulatus. Taxonomy (NCBI): domain Eukaryota; kingdom Metazoa; phylum Chordata; class Aves; order Passeriformes; family Turdidae; genus Catharus; species Catharus ustulatus. The sequence continues at coordinate 66,799,840 of NC_046222.1, forward strand.
ATTGTTTTAACACACTCCACATATATTTTAGTAAACCAGTTTCATACTAAACAAATAGTATACTTGCCATATCATTATCACCCTTGTTATACTCCTCACTTTTTCTTCTTACATTATTCTCATAATTTATATCTGTCTTGAAGATTATTAGTTTCTTGTAATCTATAAAATAATTTCTATTTTTATAATATTTGTAGACCTTTTCGAACTGCATTGAAATGCAATATAGGATAAATTATACTGACCTAATAAAAAGCAATTTCACAATGTTATATCTCATAGACAAATTTGTTCATTTGTGTGTCTGATTCCTTTTTTTCTTTTTTTTTTTTAATAGGACAGCTAATCTTCGTATAATCCCTTCTTTAAATTAAAACCTGCCATTTTGTGACAAGATCATGTTTGGAATTAATGTAAATTTGAGTAAAGGCAAGCCAAATAATTACTGCAGTCTTTTAATCCATCTTAATGTTTCCACTTTTTAACAAAGGTTTAGGCACAAAGACACCACTATCACTCATTTGGTGAGGATTAATTCACCAAAGATAACACAAAGCAGTGTCGGTGGATTGACATTGCTAAGTTTTTAGGATACAGTTCTGCTGACTATTTAAAGGCAGTCTTCCCTATACAACTGCCATCTTGAAGATAAATTTAATGAAATTAGAAATTAATATTTGACTAATGAAATGCATGTCAGTGTTATATCTTGACTCAGTTATCTACAATATTTAGTAATATGAAGATGCTGAAAGTAGGTGATATGGTCTTGAATTCTGAAGTTTAATTTATGAGGAAAAACGTAGTCTATGTATTATGGCTGCATTATAAGTGGCTTTGTCTTTAATATGTAACAATCTTATCAAAAATATGAAAACCCTGATGTGTTTGGCACCTTTTTCAGGTAGGAAAAGAAAATTGCATTTCCTGATGCCATTTTGAAATTAGATTATAACAATTTTGGTAAGGAGCTGTCTAGAAAAAAAAGTTCTGTTTTATCCTTACAAAGAACTATGGGAAAATAAAAACTGACTTCAAAGGATGGGATGGGTCAAAAGCTAACAGATTATGTGAGATTAAAAAATAAAATTATTCTGAGTTTAATAAAAAACAAAAATAAACAAATAAGGATTTGGTTTTTTCCACATATTTTTCTCCATTTGAAACAAAATGAAATAAAATCTTATTCATATGTTCTTTGATATAACATAAAGGAAACATCACCATTTCTCTCATAAAAATCTATTACTATTTCAAGTAGGTAGTGGACTATATCTGGCTCATCCTCTTTGTAAATTAACTTGTTTAGTGCCTACATCTTTTTGCCCCGTTAAAACACTTACCCACAATCACACAGATACATGTATTTATGCCATTATGCCACCTTATGGATGTGGAATCTTAAATCATTAACCTTTTCAGGCAAGAAATTGATTAAAGCTTCAAATTATTTGAATAAAATGTCTGAATTGCATCATAGCACATAAAATCCAGATGCTGAATTTTGCATTTGTCCTTTCAAAATATTCTGTTAAGGCATTTTCCCACCCTTTTTAGGATCCTCTGGGTGGCTCTACCCTTCAAGGTATTGACTCACAGCTTGCAGCTGTGTACCTGCAAGCTTGATGCCAGTGCACTCCACTGCCTTCTGCAGGTGTTTCATAGTAATATTAATGAGGATAGATATCAGCATAGAAACCTTTGTTGTTCCACTTGATTTGAAGATCATTGTTATTGTATTTTTGTTTCTACTCTGAGTTAAATATTTCATATAAATTACACTTGTTTTACTCTTAGTCTTTTGGCAAACCGAATTATTTGTTTGGGAAAAATTAATTGGGAAAACAAGTAGACATACAAATGCAAAATAATAAACTTTTTTTTTTTTCTTATTTAAACATGTGAGCTTCTTTCTGTTATGATATTTTAGCCACAGAAACCCATAGCAGAAAATTTTTATGGTAGGCAATGTGCTTCTGAAAATCCAAAATATATACATAATTATCTGAATAATTCTGTTTCCTTTCTGGATGCAAATTTGTAACTGTCTTGGGGGGAAAATAGTAAAAGAAACCATTGTTTTCTCCTTCTCTGCAATTTCTCTGTATTTATTAAATGCAACCATCATTTCTGTGTTATTTTCTGTGGTTCAATTATCAGAATTGTTAAGTCTGCTTATTTCTAAACTGACTGCAAAGAAATAAATTGTTTATATTTTTCTTTTTTATACAATGTTGGACAATTTTGTTAACTATTGTGTGCATGTTTATGCATATATATAAATACAAATGTAAGTAAGAATGTATGTATTCAGACTAAATACATATCACATAATTTGCTTTAGATACCATAATGAGCTGCAATACATTTTTATATTGAATTTTCATGTAATTGTGGTGCTGTAATTGTAGGCAATAAAATAAAACCCTGTTGTGGTGCAGATGTCACCCGGTTTTATGTTTTTATGTGTAAATTAAATTGTACGACTCTGGATTTAGCTAAACCAGACTTGGACTTCCTCTGTTTTACCTATATTCATTTGCCAGGTGATACTCTGTATGCTCAATTATTCATGGCTGCGCAAAAATTCTGAGCAAGTAAATTAATTCTTAGAATTTTTGAAGTTTGTGGTTTAGATGGCAGCTATGATGTCACTAAATGGTAGTAGGGCTTACAAAATTATCAGACTAATGAACATGTATCAAATTTTCAAAATTTTTCTTTTTCTGGACCGCAGATCAGTTTGCATTTGTTTAATCAGTGCTTCCTGATATAATAAATATCATACCTATGAACCTGCTTGAGCGGGCTGGTTGGACCAGATGAACCCCAGTGGTCCCTTCCCGTCTTACCCATTCCGTGATTCTGTGACTAGACAAAAGTTATCAACATCCTGTTAGTTCTACCAATGGTCCATCTAGGTGAACATTGGTTTGACTAGCAAAGAATACGAGGACACAGAAAACATAGAATCATTCTAATGCTTATCATTAATAGTAGAAATTGATTTGGACCAATAACGGTGCTACAGATTTTAAGCTAAAACTTCTTTGCTACAAGATATCCAAATTTCTTTCAATGTTGTTTCATATATATATATATATATATACACACTATTGTTTTGAGGTTTTTTTAAATTGAAGGCAGTATTTTTAGTTATAGAGTGTATAATTATATTCAATTAGATAAATATTTTTAATTTTTAGTGTTTTCAAAGCCATTGTGGTGAGTCAAAAAATTTGGTCAAATATTCTGTTAAGTAATAATTGCTATGTTCAGAAAGTTCACATTTTTGTTCTTGAGGTGACTGAAATTGCTCTTGTGATCTGAACATTTGTGGCAAAATCTTTATCACCGTAGAGTTACAAAGAATAGTTATTACAGTTCCAGTAGCAGGGAAGGTGGGATCCATTTTGACTCATGCTGGCTGCAGAATTTAGTTGTCTGAAATAATCAGCATGAAAGTACAAGGGACGCTTTACACTTCATGGCTGCATTACAAGCTTCTTCAATTCTGACTCTGTAGGGTTATCTTCAATATTATTTCTGCCCTATCTGTTTTTGATATGCCAAGGAAGCCATAAGAAACTGAATTATTTAGATTAAAGCAGGCATTCAAATCCTTATTTATTACCTTAAAGTTATGTTTTACTGCTACTGAATTATGATATATTCTTGTTCATAATAAACTACCAGTATTGAAACATATAATGTGAAATGGAACAGTGGGTAGTAAAAAGTAATTTTTCCCCTCCTCTTAGATCTTGATTCTTGCTGTTTTGAAACTCCTGACTACATGAACTCGACGGGAAAGATATCCTATGTAGAAAATAATTTTGTTTGCTAAGGAATCATGAACAGACAAAAATTGCTGTTGCACATTAGGTTAGGAGAAGGCATTACTAATCTAAGGACAACATCACAAAAAAATCCCAGGTGCTTATCAGCAAATTCAATTACACTAACAAAAAATGGCTTATAAATGCAAAGCTAAGAAGGCATTTCTATCACTCTGGTGGCTTTTTTTCATTGTTGCCTTTTCATGGATCTTTACCAGAATTTGATGAGATGGGAGTAAAATGAAACATCAAGTATTCATAGGCAGACAACATATATTAAAAAAAATAAAATTGCTCTGCATATATTAGCTTACCCAGCAGATTGTCACAGCATGTACCCTCATTAGGATGTCTGCTTGAAGCTTAGATTCCTGGCATAAGGTAAAAATGGAATATCCAGGTGATGGAGGCTAGACACAGGCATTTATCATTTACAAAACTGTTTTTCAAAGAACTGTGAAGTCTATAGTTCTTTTGTAATATATATGTACTAGTAGTTATTTTAGGCTGTTTTCAGAGACAATTTATGAATCTTTAAACTAACCATTGATTTTCACCCTGTGTTAAGAGAAATTTGAGTTTTGGGAATAGCAGAGAAAAGCAGGGGAAGTTGAACATTTCAAGAATTGTTGTGATACCAATTTGTATGCATTTCAGTTAATTTCTAACCTGCTGGGTCAACAGTGACTCTTGGTATCATTTACTTTTTGTTCCTGGGAAAGCCCATTTCTAAAACTATACCAGAACTGTGCAGTGCCTGAAAAAGAATAAAAATTAATGTAGCGATGAAACTGATGGCTGTGAGAGAAAGGAAGGCAAGGAGAAGGAGAAGATAGGAGTATAGGAAGAGATGAGTGGAGAAAGGAGGAAGAGAGAAAGAGAGCTAGAAAGAGAGAGAGAAAAATAGAGAAAGAAAGAGAGAAAGAGAGAAAAAAAAGATGAATAAAGGAGTCTGACCTTTTCAGTCTTAAGCTTAACACACTTCGAAATTTCACCTTACTTGGACCCCATTTTATATATCATGATGACACTTCTTATTTTAGATGCCTTCTACCATTGCTCTTCAGAAACTTCTCCCTATGTCCACTGAAAATCTATTTTTGTTTGCAGCCTAGTTCTCACCATGGCAAGTGACAGACACCCTGAAAGCAACAGTAGCTTAGAGAACCCATCAAGAACGTCACTGAGAAAAAAAGGGGATTTAAAAAACAACAGCAAGAAGGCTTGCCAAAACAAGTAAGTAAAAAATCCCCCAAAACAATGGCAATGAGATGTTAAAAAGAACAAACAAAGCAAAGGCACTTTTTTTTGTTGTTTTTATTTTTCAAGAGGATTCAATACAAATGCAAGAACATCTCAGGATAAATGAGTTTAAAATGATGCCTATCAACACATGATTGTAATAGAAATAATTTGTGTTTTGGACAAGATAAGCATATTTATCTCTTTCTGGGAGCTTGTGATTTATTTTTGCTTTGAATAGTAATGTGGATTTCACTTTTTCTAATAGTTTGTTCACCATAAATACATATCTGTACTTTTTAAAGAATATGGATGGACACAAAAGAGGAAGGCTCCTTGTTTGTCTTCTCCTGTTACTTTTCAGGTGAATTAGAAGTGCATGCAATTTATGCCTTCACTGAAAATGAATTATTTTGAGGTTGGTACAGGGACACACATTAGGAATTTATAGCAGTTTTACTACTACTAGAGGAAATCAGAGGAAATACAGACAAATCCTCTCCTGAAGCAAATTTGATTGTACTGTGCAAAGTATACTGAAAACCACAAAGCTAGTAAAAGTTGTTTTAGACCAAAACTGGAAGAAAACATGCCACATGGAAGGACGCATTAGGCAGAGCAAAGACTTGTTAATAAAGTCTTTAAACTCCATAATGTTTTATTATTTGGGTCTGAATTTCCTCATTACCACAGTTTGTGTTTAGGAACATTAGGAGGTTAAAGGTGTTTCTGACGCTTTTGTAGTACATATTTATTAGCTTTTTATTTCAGATCATAGACTGCCTTTGAAGCAAATCTACGACTATTTCCACTTCCTATATTTACTTAACATTATAAATCAGTCTTACAGAGCACAAGGATGAATACTTTTGGATGAAACATAAGCAAAATAATCTCTCTTGGAGACCTCTTAATATGCTCTAATATTAATGGCCCATTTCTCTGTGGTATTCACCTAGAGTTACTCCATTACAAAAAGCATGTTTAATGTGGGCATTTGATCATCAAATTCAATTAGTTATCTCTACATATGTTCTATTGGCACATACATAGTGTAAGAAAATAATTTAGGAAGCATACCTATTTTAAGAAAAGTAGTACAAGCCAAAATTTCTACAAGTTAGGTTCCCATATTTTTCAAGTCCTTGTATTCAGAAAATCAGATTCAAAAAGAAGGAGGAGAAAGTGACTGCTAAAATTTCATATGTTTCAGTTCAAAGTCCTATGTCTCAGCTGAAATCCTTTCTCAAACACATTTTTAGCTGCATCACTACATTTGTCACTAAAGTTGTAAAACTTTAATTATGCATTTATGATTCCATATTATCTGTGAATAGAATGGCTGAACTAACTAACCAAGTCATAACATACTGCATCATGCTCAACCAAAGCATCAAAGATTTGAATCTGCGTACCTGTATCATTTGTAAAATAATTACACACACTGTGATTTCATGAACTAGTCTTTATGGTTACATTGTTAAATAGATAAAGGAAGGGACTGATTTTTGGCCTCAGTTCCCAGTGGCTCTGACTGCTGAGAGCCAGTCCCATCTGTGTTGGATTGCTTTGGAGAGGTCTAGCCAGAGTTCTCTGAATCAGAGCCCTGATGGTTCTGAATCAGAACCATGAGTTGATTGGGACTATGTGACTACATTCATCCTCAGTTCTGGCTCCCCAATACAAAAGAGACATGAACATACTGCAAGGACTCCAGGAAGAGGCCACCAGAGATGATGAAGGAGATCTCTCCAGTGGGGAAAGGCTGAGACAACTTTTTAGACTGGAAAATAAAAGGTTCAGGGGAGATCTCAGTGTGGCCAAGAAGGCAAATATCATCCTTACCTCTATCAGAAATAGTGTGGCCAGCAGGACCAGGGCAGTGGTTGTACTTGTACTTGTCCACTGGTGAGGCTGCACTTCCAATCCTGTGTTTAGTTTTGCACACCTCACCACAAGAAAGACAGAGAGGTTCTGAGAGGTATCCAGAGAAGCTGGTGAAGGACCTAAAGCATACACCTAGTCCTCTTATGAGGAGCAGTTGAGGGAGTGTTCAACCTGGGGAAAAGGTGACTCAAGGGGAATCTTGCTGCTCTCTACAACTACCTGAAGGGAGGTTGTAGCCAGGCGTGGGTTGGTCTCTCCTCTACCAGATAAAAGGCTATACAGCAAGAGGAAATGGCCTCAAGTTGCACCAGGGAAGGTGAATTGGATAATAGTCATAATAACTTTGGTGTAAGAATTGTCAAGTGTTGGCATAGGCTGCCTAGAGAAGCTCCTGGAGTTAAAGATTTGATACACAGGAACATGATTCAGTGCTGAACTTGTCCATATTAGTTTTATGATCAGATTCAATGATCTTAAAGGTCTTTTCCAATCTAAATGATTTTATTATTCTATAATAAATAATATCTATAAACATGTGAGGGGAGGGTGCAAAGAGGAGGGAGCCAGGCTGTTTTCAGTGGTGCCTCATGACAGGACCAGAGGGAAAACCAGAAGTTTCCATATTGCTCTAATGTTGACTCAGATAGATGGGGTGGGGCAGGCTGAGGTGGGGTAGGGCAGGGTGTGAAGGGAAGGGAATCGAGAGCAGAGCAAAAATAGAAGCAAAACAAAATATTAAAAATAGTCAAACACCCTAACTAGCTTCCTTTTTCACTTGTATATTAAGTATAGTGCATTTGTAATCATTCAGCAGGTATCTTTACCAGTGATAAAACAGTTTTGAACAGTTTCAGATTCTACATGATCCTCATCTATTTTCCATCAGCTGTACCCCTAACCTGTTGATAAAAAGGCAATTGTGGGTTTTCGGATTATATATAATGGGAAAGATTTTTCCTAATTATTTCTAGACATATATACACATACATTTGTATGAGCAGTGCAGCTCTGCAGTGATGGACATGTGGGCAGCTGGAATAAAAAAGGGATAGAAACTAGTTATATCAAATCTTCTGTTGTGAGATAGACTAGTTCACAAATAATATTGAAATATAAAAAGACATTGACCTATTAAAAAAACCTAAGTATCTGGAAATCCTTATAAAATCAATCCTATAATTCTGCATATAGAAAAAATTAATCAGTGTTTTTTATTGTTGGTATTATTTTTATCTACCAGAAAAAAAAAACAAACCTAGTTTTAGAAACTTTAGTCCAGTCTTTCTTACAAAACCTATGTGTAATATTACACATGTAAAGTCTTCAAACTATGATTTAAATCAGAATTTATGGTCTGTCTAGGGGGTATTTTTTGAAAAAATCGTGCCACATACATCTAATACACTGTAAAGAATCATGACCATATATAGTACCAAGATTAGATGAAGCAAATAAGGATTTTATACTAGGCTGTGTAAACTAACTTACTTTCTTTGTCAATATCATTCAATAAAAAAAAAAAAATCAACCAACCAAACAAAAAACAACCACAAAATATGTAATTTTCATTTTCAAGAAAATCTATCACAAGAATTTTTAGTGTTGCTATGTTTCAGTCAGCTCAGGAGTTAGTAATTTACAATCTTTTGATCAACTAAAACCAGCCTTGCACAGATCAAAAAAACTAAAGAAGAAATGCAGAGTACAAAATTACATCTTGTAGGAATTCATTTAATAAAGAAGATACAACATAGAGCTTTATTAGGTATTGTAATAAAATCTTTTTATAGGTGAATTCTAAGGGTAATACAACATGCAGTACTAGAAAACAAACCAAAACAAACAGTGTTTTATGTGTCCAGCTCAAAACCTTTCCATTTACAAAAAGGAAAACTTATTTTATGATCTGGATCTTCATAAACAGATACCTCAAGAACCATATTTATATTATAAACTCTACTAATATTAAAAAAATATTATTTATTCTTGAACTATATATGTATAGGAAGGATCTATAGCTGCATTTCTGGGCATACATCTGCGTTATATCCAGAAGATATGTGTCTACCTTGCTCACAGCCTCTCTAGATCAGACAGACTGTTTTACCATTTGAGACACCTCATAAATTGTTTAACTTACTGCATTAATTAAAGTATTTCTTCTTTTTGTTGGATGAATGGTCATTTCATGGTTCTGTCAGGAAAAGAGGAAAACACATTGTGCCATAAAGGATATTTGAACACACCAAGAATATTTCAACGCTGCTTGAGCCCTGAATAAATAGAAGGAGACAAACTATTTGCAGTTTTACTCATGCTGCTTAATGAGTGTATGTGTAAAGACAGGTAGGGGTAAAATTAGAGGAAATTGGGAAATTATATCCTCATTTTAACAGAAGTTATAACAGCATGGAAATCATGGGATAAAATGCAGTTACAAATCCCTGGATAGAATGTGGTTGGCATACCTGAAACTTATCCACAATGATTCCCCACACACCCAATCTGCATCCATAAGCATTATGCTAAAGGGAAGAAATGGAGGGTAGAGTGGAGTCCAGGCTCTGGTGGAATCCTTGAAGGAGGAGGAACTTGATGGTACTTTTCAGCTGATAAAACTAGTGGTGACTAGTGATTCAACTGAGGGAGAGATGTCTTGCTGCTGAACCAGCAACTGTGATGAAACACTCTCCTCACATGAACTCAATATAAACTAATCTTTATTAATGTACACCTCTATCCCAAAGTTATGCACCCCCAAGATATGACCACCCTTCACCGAGGAAGTGTCTGCATTTTATTGACTGCACATTCAAGGCTGAAACAAGAATTTTGCACTGTGTATTGCTTTGGATAAATTTTTTCAGTCTTGTACTATCACCGGCAATCCTTGAACCCTTGCTGTTATCATTGTATATAATAAGGAGTGTTATTCTGTAGACAGTTAGTGTTAGTCCTTGAAGGACAGTGCCAGTCACCAGCAACAGGTAACAGCTGGAAATCTGTCTTGAGCTGTTGGCTTGCGACCCTGAGCAAGTCAGACAGACTGCCCTCCAAACCAGCAGGCTGCTCAGTGGAAAGTCTTCATAATGGGTTGGGAGCAAGGGTCTTAGCTTTCCAAAGCAAGTGGACACATATATCTTTCCAATAGCCTTCTTGTAAACTTTCTTAATTCCATATACCTGAAGATTTTACTCATTTGAGGTTGGTTGACGTTTTATTTATATTTTTTTTGGTTACTATTGGCCAAGACAGATAAGATTATACTTGTTGTTCATAGTTCAGAGTGTTCATGTCTTAAGATGCTGTGACCATGAACAAAAATGGATGGATTTTGCATGTGATTCACATCTACCTAAAGCAGAGTGGAACTGTACTCTGCTGAAAACTATTGCTGTCTAGTTACAAGTATAATAGACACATTTTAATCAGCTCTAGGGGCAGATGTCTATCTATCTATTATCTATTTCCTAGGTGAAATCAGTCTTATTTCCTACCTTTTGATCTAATTCTAAATAAATGCGTATCTTTATTCAATGAAATTTACTGTAGGCATTTAAATGAGATTTGAAAATTATGCATATTTTCATTGTGTGTCCTTTCTACACTACAAAATAAAAAACTGTGGAAACGTCTTAAGATCTCTTCACTGAACATAGAAGACAATTAAGAGTGACAAGCTTCCTAGGTCAGTTCTTCCAGTGTCTAAAATTTGCTAGTATGAATTCAAGTGATATAAAATCTTAATGAGGATTTCAGAAGAACTTATTTGAAACTCACTTGCTTAAGCCCTTTCAAAACATATAGGATCCCATTCAGGATGGGATTTATCTGGCCAGTTGAAGATGTATTTTCCTTAGTCACACAAGAACTAATCACCCTTTTCTCCTTTTAGAGATACTTCCACAGTAAAATTAATATTTTTGGGATGCAAATGTCACTATGAAATATACTAAATATACTTAGAAATACATTTACTTAAAAAAAAACCAAAAAACTATAGAAGGAATCAAGGAAATTAGTTTTCATGTACATACCTATATTTAGTCAGATATATACCAGCCTTGTGTTCAAAGTTTTTTCCATGACTTTTCAGTGACCAAAAACCTTGGTGAGAGCAATAACTCTTTAGGAAAGGTAAGCATGAGGCAAAGAAGAGTCTCGAATAACAATCTTTGTCAACACATATTTCAACCAAGTATTCTTAGGAAGCCGTTTCCTCAAATTGATTATGGTTTTTAATGAGGATTTTTAACTCCCCACATTCACATTCACCAAGGGCTGTAACAACCTAACCTAACTAATATTTTTATTTTATGGTCCAGAATGATACAATTTAAAAATTTAATCTTAAAAAACATTCTGATAACAAGCTAACAAAAAGGTTTCATTGAGGAATAATTCCCTTAACTTAATGCATAACCATATTTGTACACAATATAATTTTCAGTATGAATCCATTATACCTGGAGGGAAAATAAACCTGAGTATTTTTTAAATATTGATATTCACTGCATCAAGTATTTCTGCAATAGTATTGCAATTCAAATAATATTCAATAGATTAATTTTTATTTTAAATTATAGCAAAAATCTCATCTAGCATAAAAAATTATTAGAAACCAGAAAGAAATAAATAATACCCAAATTTTTCCAAAATTATCATCGCAATTTATCCTGGGTGGCAATTTAGAATTTTTTTTTCCTGAGTAGTCTGCTTTAGATAAGGCAACGAATATTACACTACAGGTATCAACTCAACAGAGTTTCTCAGATGTATGTTAAAATAGACATATATTTTTGTTTGACTACAATTTAAATCACCTCCTAAAGTAAACCACTTCCAGATAATGACCTTGTGCTGGAAGGCCCAATATTTTTGACATCTTGAAGCACAAAACCCCAGGCTTCCTGATGCTCTGGATTTAATCCAGGTTTACATGGTATTTTGTGGATAGATAAGATTTAGTTATTTTTAGAGCCGGAAACGCCTTAAATTTTTGTTTTTCTTTTTAAAATAAGGTTTCCTCTTTAAGCTGTCTGAAGCATTATCTGATAAGCTTAACAAATTTTACTAGAGATCCTTGATGCTCTTGAAATTACATATGTCAGAGGGTGCACCCCCTCATGATATCTTGTTGACAATAACTATGATGAAGACCAAATGAACAAACTTCTTAGGAAAAATTTCAAGACAAATTAAAGACATCTGACAATGACATGGGTTCATGAGGTCTGAGCAAATTACATAAAGGATAAAAGTTACTTTTAAATAGCAAATGCACAGTTTCCAGTTAACTACTTCTGTCTGTATGCAAATAATCTGGCTCCTTCTGTGGACTGGATTTTTTTTAAAAAAATTAAAATCTGAAGAGGTACATTGCCTGATTCTTCCCAGACATTTGTTAAATTGTTATGAAATATTTGCCATCCATGAGTCAGAGTTGTTTTCTGGAGAATGAGGGCATTCATTTGTCAATGGAATTCCCATTGTCTTACCTGCTACATCTTAGCAATGCCAGAAACATTGAGGATTTGCCTTTTGTTTTATTTTGTAACAATTCTACAATCCTTGTCTTGAACGATATAGTGCCCCATTTTTAAATAGTTAGGAGATTTGTGCCCAGTCCTGTATCCACAAAAGTGATTTTCTCTTACACGAGTACTTTTTCCTCATGTGCATAACCAGTCCAGGTAAATTCTACAGCGTAGAGCCAATTCCTGACTTAAATAATTTGGTATCACTCCAGTTGATATAATTGAGAGTGGCACATACATGTCATTCAGCTTGGGAGGAATTCCTTCACTATTTAAATCTGCAGGTGGGAGAATCAAAATTGCAATACCTAGTGATGTGTTCATACAAGCACATTCAATAGGAAATATTTGTTTTATTTTTTAAAAAAGGGTTATCTTGCTGTTGTTGTTGTTCTTGCTGTGAAATGATTATTTGACTTAAATCCCTGGTATGTCACTCTTCCTCACTCTGTTAGAGCCATACTTGATACATAAAAATTTCTATAAATGTTACACTTTTGCAGCACAAGCACTAAATGTTTTGGTTTTTTTTTTTTTTTTTTTTTTAAATTACAGCAATGTATGAACTAATGTGGTTTATGTCTTGCTAAAAGAATATAAACAAGAATAAAGAGAATTGTTTGACTGATTTCTTTACTTTCCTCATTATAGGAACTAATGTACATTTGAAATATCCCATTATTCTGAGATTTTTTTGTTATACATCTAAAATCAGATCTGGATTTGATGGTTTGGATATCAGTTGATGCAAAGCATCAGACTAAAATCACAAATTAATTTTTCTGCAGATCCAAAAGTGTGTTAATGCAATTATTAGGCAGATATTCAGACTTACTCAAACTCTTCTTCCATAGGTTTACATTTGCTGTGAAAGCAGACATCAGTGGGTTCAATTTAAAACCAAATTTTGATCCAATTCTAATGAAGTAGTTCTGCCTTGTTCCTTTCAATGTTTTCTGTAGTAATACATATTCAGTTACAGAAAGAATAAAAAACCTTTAAGATTTAACTGACACTAGTGGGCGCTCTTAATCCATGGTACTTCGGAAAACAATTTGGAAAAAAAAAGTAAAAAGAGAAATTAATATAATAGGAAAAAATACTATGGGTAAATAATATAGAGTAGTATATTGCTTTGTGTTAAAACACTGGAGTCTGAGCAAGTGAAATATTAGTTTACCTATCACCTTCTTCATAATGGTTCATTTTGGATGTGCCAATGTGAATATTTTTGTCTGCATATCACTATTAGAAGAAGACTAAGTTGAGAGAAGAGAGCAACTGGGTAACTTTTGAAACAGAAAATAAATGAGAAAAATGATATTGTAACCTATTATGACAGGACCTTCCTTCCACTTGGTGATGTCCATACATGGGGTAGGATAAGAAAACATTGTGTGGCTTTGTAGAGCACAATATTGATATTTGAGATTACCAGTGATGGTTTCTTCATGGTTAATTTTTTTTAAAGCCTTCACAAGTAATTTTTAGTCAGTTCTCTATGATTTTAATACAGCTTTTTATTTTCAGGGTATTTATGTTTCAGAAAGATAAACATTAATGTAATAAGCAGAGCAAATGAAATAATTTTTACCTTATGCTCACTTTTCTGGATATCCAATAAGTGCAAAGCTGTAATATTAAACAGTAGCACAGACATTTGGGATTATTTATTGTATTTATCTATTATAGATAGAAAACTGAAAGCACTAGTACTCAAAGGACTGGCTTGAAGGTAAATGTGAGGAATAAACAGGATGTGAATGCCCTTATTCTCCAGAAAACAACTCTGACTCATGGATTGCAAATATTTCATAACTATGGTCATTTTTGTGACCATAGAGTCACAAAAGGGGATCTAACAGCATCAAGAGAAGAAAATGTCTCTATTCCTTGTCATAAAGGGCAACCGATTTAACTATTATATAATAGGTAGAAATAGGTAATACGTAATAGGTAGAAATCTAGTCCAACTTGAGTTCCTAATTTTTCATGAATACTTTTGATTACAATTTTCTTGATAAGCTCCAACTTTCGTGATGACGTCCCTGTTGGCTGGAGACTGAGAAATTATCCAGAATGAAGTAGCCACATTCTAACTCAGTAGTCCACTGTCAACAGGACATATGGCATTTGAAGGAAGTGCTAACAATGATAGACCAGTGAAAGCCCATTGAAAATAATAATCTGGAAAAGGGCGAGTTCCAGATAACAATGAATTATCAGTGTAAGAGAGAAGTTAAGGAAACAAGCGGGTCCACAGACCCCACTGATAGGAAAGACTTAAAACATGGTCTCCTTCTGTAAAGAAGAAAGCAGATAGTGGGACTCAAAAAGAACTTGAAGGAGATGGGATGAGCAGACAGAGTGACTCAAAGCTCTGCATAAGGGGACATCTTACTTTTCCAAAACGCTCCTATTCAGTTCCCCTCTGTCTTCTCCTAGCCTGACCACACACTACATCATTCCAATTTACTAGTTTGGCAGAAAGTTAATCCAACAAGTGAAACAAAGTTTTCTAACAGGCTAGGGAGCTGAATGAACTTGCAACATCATCAACCAAATATCAGTTCCACCGAAAAGGAAAGAGGGGAACAAGTGAATGTCAAAGGTTAGGAAGAAATAAATGGGTGGAGATCTTTCCTTTGCAGTGGCAAAGTATATTAGCTTGATTTGAGCACCCTGATAAAACCAATAGTATGACAGCAAGGGGAAGAACTGTTAAAATACTCCATTTCCCATGTTAGTATCCCTCCAAAAATCTTGAATAATCACAGTTTAAAATGAAGAAATTTATATACAGTATTTCTGCACTATATTTATGCTTCTCGCCTTCACAGGACATAATGATTCTTTAATGTGTTCTAGACAGTTTCAGACATTGGATATAGATTTGGGAGAGGAATCTAATCTCTCTCCTGAAGTATGCTGAAATTCAGCCTTTATCTGTCATCTCATTTAGACCTTACTTAAGCCTATGAGATTTTATCTTCCTTTAACAAAATATCAAGAGAGATATGAATCTAAGGGACAGATACGCCAGCAATAGGCCACAAGACAAATAAGGAACCAGAGTACCTCAAATATGAGGAAAGGCTGAGTGAAGTGTGACTGTTTATCATGGAGAGGAGCAGCCCCAAAGGGATGATATGCAAGAATGTAAATATCTGATGGGAGGGCATAAAGAGGACAGAGACAGATTCTTTTCAGTGGTGCCCAGTGACAGGACGAGAGACAATAGGTGCAAACTGGAAAACAGGAGGTTCTGCCTGAAATTCAGGAAATACTTTTTAACTGTGAGGATGACTGAGAAGTGAAGCAAATTGCCCAGGGCTATTGTGGAGTTTTCATCCTTGGAGATACTCCAAAGTTGCCTGCACGTAATACTTGGAAACAGCTCTAGGTGGCCTCATTTGAACCAGGGTGTTGAACAAGATCAAGTCCAGAGGCACCTTCCAACCTCAACCCTTCTGTAATTCTGTGATTCTCAGAATTATTCAGCTAAATTTATATAGCTGAGATGAGCATCAAATTCACATGTTTTCCTAAAAGTGTAATTTTAAAAGGATTCACTGCTGCTTTTAATGAGAGGCATATATTGCATAGAACACTTTGAATTAAGGTTAATACTGTAAAAGAACATTCCAGTATATATAATTATTGCTGCAATTATTGTAGAAAATGCTAATCCCATTGAATATTTCCAGCTAAAAAAAAATCATTAGAAAATTAGTTTTGCATGGGTGTTTTCTTGCTTTCTTTAACTAGAACTTTGCCTTGACTGACTGATCAAAAACACCACAATAAAAATAAGAATCCTCTGGTTTACTTTATACCAAGGGAATTTGGACCGGTATGAAATAGATTACATTATGTAAATGAACTGCTGTGCAAGCAATGCTGCTTAATTAAATTTGTAACTATAAAATATAATTATTTAAATAAATACATCTACCTATTACTAAATGTTGATTATAAAATAACATCAATAAAATTTACTTCTAAAAATTTGAACATTTCTTCTTTGATACACTGTATAATTTTCCTTTTTTAATTTAATTTTGTCATAGAGTAGAAATTTCTTTGATGGTCAGTGAAAAGGTTTTGCTGAAGTTTTATTTATATTACATTTTGAGGGGAAGGCAATTGATTAGATTTGAATTGGTTAGATTTGTTAGGCCGATACACAGTTAAACCTCTGTGAAGACCTGTTGACTTCACTCTCACGATGTCACCTAAAGAAATGGAAATTTATTGAATAAATATTAATAGGTTATCCTCTATACTGGAACAAAGCTAGACTTAATGCATTCTGCATTGTTTCTAATAAAGAACTTCTTTTGTACTACCCTGAAATTCCAATTTTTTCCATACTGAATAATTAGACAAGAAAATTGCACATTAATTAAGATATTCCCTTGTTGACTTTCTTGTACTATTGAAGTCTTTTTATAGGCTGCTTCTTCAATTACATTCTGGGATGTTTCTTATTTAGATGGGATCCTGCAGGGCTCACTGCTGAGATTGTTTGGCTCTGCAGAAATTCACATCATCTTTAAAAACCAACTATTTAAAGTCGCTTTTTCTTGCAAACAAGGGAAGTAGAAGATGAGTGCTTGTACCTTGCTAAGTCCCAACACAGTATGCATGAGCTCAGAATGAGTCTAGTTTCTCTAGACTAGACAGAGCATTAAATGAGTCTCTAAGTGAAGTGCTGTTGTCTGCTATTCTTGGTATGGGGTTTCAGAAATCTGACTTCAAAGACCTTCCAGGAAGCTCTGTCACAAGTCAGGAGGAATTAACTTCCTCTCCATTGATTCAGTTTTGACATTATCCTAATTAATAAAAGAATGCAATTTAACTAGTTATTAAAAATGGTCTGTCTACTGGAATCTGTATCATAATTTCCAGTAACTCTTAATACTCACTTGACTTTCTGGATTTTATTTCTGGGAGAAATAAGGCCTTAACTATTAAAAATTCTTTATTGTTGGTACTCGTGCTGTACAATTGAGTTCTGAACCAGCTGTCAGTGTCCAAGAAATAGTTAGAAATATCTGTATAACATATAATCAATATTTACATCCATAAAAATTTTTACTTCTATATTTCTTTAAAATATTAAAAATTCTTTAAAGTTGTCATATTGTTTTGTGATTTATGCTTCTAGTAAACTTCAGTGTTAGTACAAAATATTGTTTTTCAATACTTCAATTCCTTTTGTCTCACCTGCTGCTTGATTTATCAGAATATCCTTAATTTATATTAGTTTCTAATGTAGCTTTCTAAGTCTGTATCCCTTTGGAAGACAATTGATTTTATCCCTTGCAATGCATCATGCAGAGGTTTCAGTCCACTTTGCCACCATATATTTTGCATGTTTATGTGGGTGGTTGGGTTTTTTTTTTGCTTAATACAACTTAGTATCAAAAAAACTATGTTAATTAGATTGCCTTTCACACATCACATATTTTTGCAATATATTGCTTGGGTTTTTTCCCCAAATATTCATTAAAAATTTATGTTAGCTTTCGGGTTTGTTTTAAACTGAGCTTTGTAATGCACCTATGAATTGCTAGTTTCCCATTGTGAATTGAAGGAGACCCAACTACAAAAATAATTTCAGAGAATTCTGATCATGAAGATTGGACCGATTAAAATTAACCGAAATTTTATTATTTTTAAATTTTAATTTTAATTCCAATTCATTATGTTCTGGGTGTTTACCATTGTCTTGATTTCATAGTACATTGCATCACTAAGAAAATTATAATCCCATAAACCAAACCAAAACACTAAAAGCCCCCCCAAAACCTGTTAATGTAATTTGCATAAATAGGAAGAAAAATAATCAAATTAATGTTTAAAATTAAATTCAAGATTAGTTTCTCAAAACACAGAAACACATAATCAATTTTTCCTTGCTTTGATTATTATTGAACTCCAGCATGCTATAGAATTAACTTGCATATATTTGCACACAGGCATTGATTAACTTAACTAATGCCCACACTGAGCATTGCTAAATTGTCTAGGCAAACCATTAGAACTTTTTGCCATTTTCTGAAATTGTAGACATTTTCGCACAAAAGTAACAAAAAAACTATTCCCAGTCCTCACCAGTAAAATAATTCTAGTTGATTTACAGGCGAATTCCATATGAGGAAACATTACACTGCAATTTAAACAAATTTTTTCCATTTTTTTTTCTTTTTATGAGACTGTCTAGGTTTTATCCTGTGAAGCTTGTTAGGATACATTTCTGTTTTCCTTTAAGATGCAAACTTAAGACAATGGTCCAGTATAGCCAAAAGGTCTAAGCATTTGTTATTTAATACTGAAAATAATGACTAAATTGATTCTCTGAGGAAATCAATTGCCTAATCAGATTACAAATTTATTACTTAGCCAATTAAATCTTATATTATAATAGCTACAGGTTTTACTTGTCCTATTTTCAGTCCATTACATGCATTTCACTTTAGTATTCGTGGTTACTTAGGAAAGCTTAGTTGGTTGGAGCTTGTTTGTTCAGGGGGTTTTGAGTGGATTTTTTATTTGTTTGGGGTGTTTGAGTTTAGTTTAGCTTAATTTTGTTTTGCTTTGTTTTATTTTAAGGTTGCCATACTCATCTATGAAGATTTTTGATTGGTTTTATTTGAAGATTTAGGGGAATAATCAGGAAACAGAGGGGGGTTTCTGTCGTCTGTTTTCTTTAGTTACTTGATTCTGTAAAATCCTGTTCTTAAGCTTATAACAAAAAAATTCTGTGATACAATAAATTCCATATGATGTTATGTGCTGAGCAAATTAATGCAAGTCTAAATGTCTTCATTTCTGTGATACAGTTTAGAATAAGCATTGTATATTCTTCCTATGCTTAAAAGATCTACCGTGAAAAAGTCCTAATCAAAGACGTTAGTAGTCACCCAGCTACATGTAGTCAAAACAATGTTAATGTGGTATTCACTGGACATACTGTGTCCATTACATTCAATGGAACCACTGGTGATGAGGTGGATGATTATTTTTGGGTTTTGAAATTTTAGTAGGCATGTGAAGAATAAGAGTATCTTTCATACAAAAAGAAAAAAAAAATATTTTTGACAGTAATTTAAGAACAAAACTCCATGAATACACAGGAGATCCAATTCCATTCCTGATTTCATTGAAGTAAGAAGAACAGAGAATATATGACAAGTATGCAAAACAAAATATCTTTTGGTTTTGATATCGCATCAAAGATGATATTAAAGTTTAAGAGATGCAAAATTAAAAAAAAAATTAATGAAATTTATTTCTAACTACATGCTATCATTTTAATTGTATCAATATTAGATCCAACTCCAGTGTAGTGGCATCAGTTGACTATTCTCAGATAATTTACTGTCCTTGATGTTTGTGCTCTGTGCCCAGATTTCTGTGACTAAGAGCTTTTCTTCCTATTAATTGAGGCTATCTTTCTTATTGCTACTTGGATTAGATACTGCACCACATCTTCCTCAAGGTAATTCAGTACTTCAGTGCCTATAAGGAGCAATTATGTAACTGTAGCTGTTCTCAGGAGTATGTTATATGGAGTAAGAAAAAAAATAGAAATTACGGACACAACTCATAGATTTTTGTTGTGAAGTCTATATATTTTTTTTCTTTTCTTTAACAATATATTTGGAAAGTAATTGCTTTTGGTTTTATCATAGTTGCTATGTGTCTGTGAGAATGGGAGCAAGCAGTCTCCAACCTCCTTTCCTCATGTTTTTAGCTAATTTAGATCACTATTGTATTAACTGGTGAGAAACAAGTGTATTCACTCAGACAGTTCTTTCTGCTTTTATTTCTGAAAAGTGCTCTTCACTTTTTCTTCACTTTTTCTTTGAAAGACAAGCCAGAAAAATTCTCCAGTTCTAACATCTAAAATGTAGGGGAGAATTATTGATCATTTTTATGAAGTATTTGTAGTATTCGGAAAGAATAAACAGCTGTTTCAAGACAAGCAGTTTTAAATAAAGGTTAGCTAAGTATGGTCACAACAAGTTGCCACTATAATTTCTATTATATAGCTAAATGTGACCTGTCCCAAGCAGATGACATGAAGCTGAGTGCTGCAGTTCATAAGCTGAAAAGATGAGACACAATCCAGAGGGATCTTCAAGGCCTCAGGAGTGTACCCTTGTGAACCTCATAAAGTTCAACAAGGCCAAGTACAAGGTCTTGCACCTGGGTCATGGTGAGCTCCAAGTATCAGTACAGACTGGGGCATGTATAGATTGAAAGAAGCCTTGCTGACAAGAACTTGAAAGTGCTGCGGGATGAAAAACTGAATATGAGCCAGCAATGAGCTTGCAGCTAAGAAAACCAATTTTATCCTGAGCCGTATGAAAAGATATGTGGCCACAAGGTCAAAGGAAGTGATTCTTCCTCTCTGTTCCCCTGCCACCCCACCTTAAATACTGTGTTGTGTTCTGGGGTCCCCAGTAGAAAGACATGGACATGCTGGAACAGGTCCAGGGGAGAGCTGCAATGACAGATAGAGGAATCGAGCACCTCTCCTACGAGAAAAAAGCTAAGAAAGTTTGGGTTCTTCAGCCTGGAGAATAGAAGGGTCTGTTTTATTGCAGGCTTACAATAATTAAAGTGGTCTTGTAAAAAACAATGGGTTGAGAATTTTTACCAGGAATGCAGTCACAGACAAGGGAAATAGTTTTGAACCAAAAGAGGCTGTATCCTGGTTTCAGCTGGGACAGATTTGACATAAGGAAATAATTATTTATAGTCAGGTTGGTAAGACAGTGGAACAGGCTTCCCGGAGAAGTTGTGGGCATGTCATGAGGATGTGCTGAAAGACAGGTTGCAGGGTGCTTTGAGCAATCTTAGCTAGTGCAAGATGTCCCTGCCTGCAGGAGGAGGGCTGAAGTAGACGTTTAGGGGCTCCCTTTCTAACCAAAGTATTCAATGATTCTATGATCTATGAGAAGGGAAAAGTTGTTGTAATTGAATAAAAAACACAGCATACAAACAAACCAACCCCCCCCCCGTGATACAACACCCTGGCCTTGCCCCGCGCCTCAAATACTCTGCAGAGCTGGCCTGGGGTGCATATCATGTAGAACAGATCAGATATTAGAGGCTCTTAATCTCAGCAGTTTAATTCTTAGGCTTCCATGAGGGTAGAGCAGGAGAAAAAGAGGAAGATCTTCAAGGTCTGAGGGTTTTTCTATGGGTCAGGAAAAGGGGAGGGGATAGCTTCTTGGTTTCTTTCCAATAGGAATTCAGGGGGTCAGTCCATAGGTTTTACGGGGGTTACAGGGTTAAAAGGACATACCATTCTTAAAGCATCAGGGTACAGGGTTACAACACCCCCGCATTCAATATTTCAGATGTCATCTAAAATCTTTGAGTACTGGTATTCAAAATGCTACAAACAACTATGTATCTGTGTCTGCTTACTATTCATAATAAATGAAACCTGTTGGCAATAAGGAATGTTAATGCATTTTGTTCTCACATACAAATCATTACTCACCTAATGTTGATTGTATGCTTTCTCAGTTTCATGTCACAAATCTGTGAAATCTTTCATGTATCAGCCTAGACAAACAAATTTATTTATCTTTTAGCTCTCTTATTTCTTGGCTTCTTCCTGGTTTTAAATCCTAATGAATCTATCAACTTGGTTCTACTCTAGGTTATGTTTTCATGTTTTTCAGACATGAAGAGGTATGAATTCAATACCTAGATTATCTTCTGACAAAAGGCAAAGAATTTCAGTCCGCAGTATTTTACTGCAACAACCTCAGGCTGACTTCTGATTTTATTAAGAGCTCTACTTATTTATTTGTTGGAAGAGGAATTTAACCTAGAGTGCAACATAAAAAATGAATGAATGTAAAGTCAACAAGCACTAACTTGAAGAACATTTGCATACATTTTACCTTTGCTTGGTAATTTTGTGTTAGGAAAGTATCTTAAAAGCAAGCTGCATAATGCACACATTGCTGAAAAGAGGCAATTTTCACTTCCTAATTAGTTGTCCATGCGCATGTACTCGCACAAACATACGTAGGCCAACATCAGAAAATGGTTTATCTGCCCATCCAAGGGCTAGACAAAGGTTCACCTACAATATGAGGTCTAGGAGCATGAGGCTGAGGAGCTTGAATATCAGTCCTGGGCCCACAGATGGGGGTCCCAGGTGAGGGTCATTGTAGACACACGTTGCAGAGGACAAACAAATAGGGTTTGTTGAATGTCATGGCACCTCTGTACAGCAACTATAACAATTAACAGTGGAAGCAGTCAGAAGTTGCCAGAGGGGTTAGACTTTATATCCAAGGTAATATTTGATGCCTCACAAAATAGGGCATGCTCAGCAGGTTGTATAAAATTACTTTGCAGGTCTAATGATGCAGCCAGTAACACTGAACTTTGATGCTGAATTGCTTTGTTCTGTTTTCAATGCTATGTGCTTTTTCTTCCTGATGCGAACAATCTCAACTACAACTACTTTTTATATTCACTGTTATGATGAACAAGAGAAAAATAAAATGAGAGGAATTCAAAAAGGCTGAAGTGGAATGAGGTTTGCAAATAAAAACATCTTAATCTGAAATTTTCTAAAGTTTCATGTCTGTAACTCCATTCATGCTTACTATTTTGCAGTATTATGTGAAGTGTTCTACTAAGTAATCCCCTGAGAATATCCAGTTTTAAGGTTTAGCCCACTTGAAAAATTTTTGGGGGTTTTTTGTGGGGTTTTTTTAAGTTTTGGGTGGTTTTTTTTTTATAAAATTGCTCACACCTCTGTCATGGGGGGGCATTTTTCTGCAAAACAGCAACAAAAAATGGTATCCTACTTCAGGGCTGGAGACAGAACATAACCTTTATGGAGGGCACATATAAAAGTAATTGTCTAAATGATCTTTCTTTCCTTTAAGGTTTTTGATAAAAGTCAGGTATAAAAAAATTTGACAATATAAAAGATACAGTTATGAAAATGCATTTAGTTTGACTGCATAATTTTTTGGAGCCTCTGTAAGCTGAAAACAGAGTGGGGTTTAGCTGTCCAGAGCAGATGAGCAGACAGCATTTCAGCGACAGCTGGAAATACTTAACTTTAAGTAGGCTCATACAGTGGCCATTTCTAACTGAACAATCTCAAATACAAAAGACTATAAACGTGAACACTTTTACTGCTGAAGAACTTTGTAGCAATTGCTCAAACACTCTTACACTGAGCACATCCCTTCAGAAACATTTTTTTTAAAGTAATTCGTCTCTTAAAAAATAATTTAAAAAAAAATCAAGTTATCAGTACTCTTTTAAAATGCACAAATATAGACCTTTAGCAATAATTACAGAATTCCACTCAAAGGTGACTATGTGAGCCAGGGAAGGCTTCTGAGATTGTTTCTGGAGCAATTACTCAGTGCTCAATAAAGAAGAGCAATTACTGATAAGACTCCTTCTTCTTAATAACATACACGCATATTGTTCTAGCTGATTTACAGAATTAACAGCCTTTCACAAGTCTTTCAACTAACTGACTTTATCTTGTACATGTATTTAACTAGAGGCAATGATGAGAATGCAGCACATAAATGTGCAAAGGATGCTTGTCATCATGTACTTCCCACATTTCATGTATTCCTTAGCACGTTATTCTCACAAGTTAAAGGAAGAATATTTTTAAAGGGTTTTCATTGAAATAGAGAGAAAAAGGTTTACTTTTCTGATGTGTTTGCTGAGTTTTTCTATTAAACAGGTAGGAAAGATGGATTTAATATGATGCATGCTATTATTAAATGTTGAAATAGTTATGTGTGAGTTTTGCATAAGATCATGGAATCATAGAATGGCTTGGGCTGGAAGGGGTCTGGTTCCAACTCTCATGGAATGGGCAAGGATACCTCTCTCTAGACCAGATTACTCAGAACTCCATCCTGGTCTTGAACACTGCCACGGATGGACCATCCACAATGTCCCCAGGCAATTTTTGCCACCACCCTCACAAAAGAGAATACTACTTATTCTAGCAGTTATTTTTTTAAATCAAGAACCATGTTGCAAATCTGATCTTTTAATTCCCAGATATAAAGAGACACTAACATATATTTAACAGAAAGAAAACATTGTCACTTTCATGTTTTGGTGAGAAAGTAATTTTTATAGGTTTAGGGATTCTTGAAGGAAAAACATCAAAGAACTCCACACTGTAGATTCCTAATGCATGCCACAGGCACCTAATTCTTCTTTCTGCCATTTGTGCATCTCTAATAGTGCCTGACAATGGATTGATGACACTTCCCATCTAGGTAGAAATGCCTCTAATCCTGCAGTAAAATGTATTATATCAGTTACAATCAACAGCAGGAGTCAGGGATTTTCCCCTGCCTTGTATTATTATTATTTATTTACCTAATATATAACCTAATGGTCTGTGAGAAACAAACTCTCTGGGAGTATTGCATGAAGCTAAACCCAATTTCTGAACAGCATAGACACTGCTAGAAATAGAGAGACAATACTATTTACCACAAGGAACAATACAAAGATTATTTAAGGCCAATTGGGATTTATAAATTGTTGGATGTATCACAGAATTTTTTTCATATTTTCTGAATACTAGAAAAAACTTTAAATAGCACATGAAATAAAAAATGCAGGAAATAACAGAAGTTGTCATAGAATATAATAGAAAGGGAAATAAAGAAGCATATATGGGACTATATCTATTTAATATTGTATGATTCTTGGGAACAATTGCAACTAATAATTAGGCACTATGAGAAAGAATTGGTTCCTTCTTATCATAGTGAATTAAGAAAATAACAAATAACCAAAACAATTAATTCAGAATTAAACACATAGAACACAAAAACATTACATTTTTTGGGGAAAAAATTGTATAATTAAGACAGAATCCTGACAAAATTATTCAGACTTTCTCAGTAGACATTTTAGACGTTCACCAGCCGTGATGGAGATATTCACGAGATACAGGTGGTGTTTGCATCTCTCATAAAATCTGTTTTATCTTGAGCCAGAATCCAGAATGCCAGATTGGCATAAAATTGTCTCAACAACCATAATTCTGGGAGTTGTTAGGATTAAAATAACTGTATAAATATTTGTGATGATTTTATCTATCTACAAAGTAGAAAGCTTTCAATGTATTTATTTTTCAGGATTCTCAGTTCTAGTAATGGGGAAAAATGGTAATAAATAACCCTCTTTGACCTAGCATCTTTTCAGCCACATCTATAAAATCAAGGAAACTAGTTTTTTCTTACTTTAAACATCAAAATTGGGATTTTAACGTGCAGTAATTTTACAATTATAAGCCACATCATTTTGACTAAAATTTTGGTCCAAACCTGGTAGTGCGGCTTATAATCAGGTGTGGCTTATATATGGACAAAGAACAAAAAGTTGCTGTTTTAGGAGGACAGATATCTGCTGAGAAAGGCAGGAGCTTCTCTTTGAAATAGAGAATGTAAACCCCCTCCCTCCAAATTATTATAATTTTGAAATCAAGGGGCTTTCAGGCAAAAATATGGGAATTAGGAATAACAGTTCTTTTCTAGGGAAATTAAAATAGAAATACAGTACTACAAAGAAACAAACTCCAAACCCTGACAAAGTCAGAGTACAACCTGACACCCCGTCAGGCAGGGTGTTGGTAGCAGTCCCATTAAATGGTAGTTGCATCCTCCTGCAGTAACAGATGTGATTCAGTTGAAGCAGTGCTCCTGTAGAAGGTGCAGTTTCCCTCCGGAGGTCCAGCGGTGATGTGGAGAAATCCGGTTTTCCTCTGGAGTCCAGTGGAGAAAGGGGCTCCCTTAGTGTCCCAAAACCTCTGTTTTTATCTTGGTAAGAAATGTTGGGCTCTTCCCCCTGGCTGGAGCAACTTCCAATGGGATGAAGTAATTTTATCAGTCACACAGTGGGACTCAATGGGCCATTAGCAGAAAATGACTGGCTGGAGGAAGGATGGGTTGTGAAAAGATAAAGAGCAATGGCCTGCCTGGTTTCAATGGATGGCCCATTAGCGGAATATCTGTCGTTGAGATAAGGATTACTGCCCCCACCCTCAACAGATGGTGATATAATAGATACCTTTTATCACACTCTGTATTGCAATGTGCGGCTTATAATCAGGTGCATCTTATATATGGACAAAGAATGAAAAGTTACCGATACCCAGAAGTGCGGCTCATAATCAAGTGCGGCTTATATTCGCGAAATTATTGTACTTGTGCTAAGAGAAGAAACATATATGCTGCAAAAGCCAAAATATGCATTGCATATGCTTTGGCTGCCACTAGAGAGCAGGTAATTTTTTCTTGGTTTTTATTTCCTACAGGAAAGATCTTTGGACATCTGTCATTTCATCTTGAATGCTGTGATCATCTAAATATAATTTAAAATATGCTAACATCTATAAATTTGCTTTGGAATACTATTTACTCTAAGAAAAATAGTAAAGCAAACAAATTCTTCTTTTCTGCACAAATACATTTTGTCAATATACAGTAATTTCACGAATACAAGCCGCACCAATTTGACTAAGATTTTGCTCCTAAACCAGAAATGCGGCCAATATTCAGGAGCGGCTAATATGTGAATAATTTTCTGACATTTACAACCTCAGAAGTGCCAGCCAGAGTGCAGAGCCGAGCTGCTGCAAAGTCGGCATTTTGCGATTGTTAACAAATTGCTACTTTGTTGCACCGCAGGTGGAGCCTGGCTGCCTGCAGGCAGCACGGAGGGGCGGGGAGAGAGGCGGGAGAGTTCCCTCCTTCCCTCCTCTACCACAGCCCGGGGGAGAGACGGGGGGGCCCCGCACCGCCATTGCCGCGGCCCGGGGAGGAGAGGGGGGACCCGGGCCGCCATTGCCATGGCCCGGGGAGGAGGTGGGGGACCCGGGCCGCCCCTGCCGCTGCTTGGGGAGGCGGCGGGGGGTTCCGTCCCTGCCTGCCACCACAGGGCAGCGCCGGGCCGTGGTGACCGAGCCCAGTGGCAGCGGTGGCTGGCCCCCAGCGCCCCACCGAGCGGCAGGGCCGGGCTGGGCTACCTGGCCCCGTCAGCAGCCCCTAGCGGGCTGAGCCTGCACAGCCTTAGCTGAGTCAGTAAACCCCACCCTGCCGCCGTTCTGTTACTATTTGGCAACTTTGTTGCACGCGGGTCCTTGCTGCGAACGACAGAGCGGCTTATATTCAGGTGCGGCTTATTTATGGACAAAAAACGAAATATTTGCCAACACCCAGAGATGCGGCTTATACTCAGTGCGGCTTGTATTCGTGAATTTACCGTAATTTTTTTAAAAGTTGAATTTTTTTTCTGCATCTTTTTTTAATATTTTTTTTTAATGCTGGTAAACACAGAGAAGGATAAGTGGGCTAAGTATAAAATCAAATAACTTCTCTGAAGCAAAGTTCATTAGTTACAGCTAGTTCTTCAGAAATAGCAATAAAATCTAATTTAAACTTCAACAGAAGTTTGTAGTTGAATCTTTCTAAGTACTTCCACAATAAAAACTTTCTTAATTAAAAATATTTTTAATTATAGAAGAGTTAATCATGACATAAGTACAAAAATGAGATGGCTATTAATTTCAGTCTTTTAAAGATGCAAAGAATTGCAGAAAAAACACTGGGTAATGTTGCCTTTCCTTATGTGACTCATGTGAATACTCACCCATTTTTCTACCGCATGCGCCTTTTGGTGTTACATGTGTCTAACCCCAACTTTCTTAGGAGCTTTTTATTCAGGTTATACCCCAATTTGTTGTGGATATAGAGAAAAAAAGAGAATGCACATGCACCCTGATCCAGGTGAAATCTGTTTTGCTTACATTATAGGCAGTCATTTAGACTGAGAGTTTATGTCTTGGTTAAGGCTCCATTTTTACTAATGATATTCCTGGTTTTATAAAGTATGTTTGCTCTTTTCTTATCAATAAATTTTGAGCCAACTCTATTTCCTTAGCTGAAATTATACATCAATATAGAGGCAAAGATACTACAGGTAACAGATCAAAAATTCATCACTGCTTGAGAATATAGGAAAGATACAGTTAGCTTTTCTTTATGAGGAATATGATCCCTGTATTTACACCTCATTCTCTGAGTGTTTAGGTATGGTTTGCAGTTTGTGCTCCCTTATACCACCCTAAAATTTCTTCTGCTATTTCAGACCTCCTGAACATCTATGAAGTCTAATAGGGATTTAAGATAGCTGGATGAAACAAAAATTTGGATAGCAGAAGACATGAAGATTACACTAAAATGAAATGAAACATAATAAAAAGGGGGAAAGAAAACTCAACCAAAATCTTCTCTTCACAAAACCCTTTTTATTATGCAGCTATATGCAATCCAAAGGCAGTCAGATGCCAGGCTGCCTCAGGATAATTATTTAGGATTGGGGATTTAAAGGAAAGATATTCACAGGAAATTCAGTGTTAGCAGTTTCTCTACTCACTGGAAAATTTATTTTAATTTCTCTTTAAAGATTTTATCCTCTTCTGATAAAAAGCTTGCCTAGATTCCCTAGATTGCCTTTCATCCTACTGGAATTTCATAAAAAATTATTATTATCATTATTATTATTATTATTATTATTATTATTATTATTATTATTATTATTATTATTATTATTATTATTATTATTATTATTATTATTATTATTGTCTTTTAGCTCAGGAGATTTTAGAAATACACTTAGTCTGGAAACAAAATTGATGTCATGAACACCTTTTCAACCTTGAGAAATCCAGATCTCCAGATCTATTTAGCTTATACATTTGATCTGCACAATCTGCACTACTTTTACGTTTGTGTACCATAGTGAGATGCATTGTCATTTCTATACAGCTTAGGTTCTAAACTTGCACTGCAACTGCTGCAGCTTAAAACCAGAAGTGCTCTTCCACAGAGCTTAAGCACTCTTTAACAATCTCTTAAAGAAGTGTTGTTTAAACTAGACTAGGATGAAACAAACCAAACAGAGAAAAAAAAAATATGGAATTTTAGTAGAAATTAATTTTGGAATAGATGGAGGGGGTAGGAACCCTTCCCCCTGTTGCAAAAGGATCGCTCACAGGAAATTTTGTAGCAGGCCCCATGGAATTCACAGTCCTGTGAACTTGGAACCTTTTGAACCTTAAAAAAATGTATACAGACAAAAGTGCCCCATACTGTCTGCTTCTACAGATGAGGAGTCACTGTCCTTTGGGACCAACCAGTCCCTTATGTTATGACAGCAGCCACTGAAGAGGTATAATGTCCAGAGCATTAGCAAAATATGTAAGATAAAGATGAACAAGATGAGCTACTGCTTGGACTGGGTTCATTTTGACATTCTTTCTCTGCTGTATGATCTGTGGCTTGCACATCAGAAAGATATAAATTCTTCCTGATTATGCCTCAAGCATCAGAACAAATTGAAAATGGAAAGAAGTGGACATGTTATTGATTCTTTAAATAGGAATTTTAACAAGGTCAAAGACAGAAAAGAGACTGAAAGCACTGATAGAAGGCACACAAGTATTTTTAAGGATCTTCTTTTCTCTTTGATGGATAAAACTTTAGGTGTCAATTTCCTGTAATTAAATTGGGCATTAACTTTTATTGCCCCACAGGCAGTTATTTACCTGGGAGATTTTAGTAAAGTTTATCTGTTTGGCTTTTCAGTTCAGTGGTGCAAACTACCTGAGCCAAATTTTCTCATGCAATACTGTCATAAATGTGTGATAATTTCAGAGTGTTCCATCCAGTACTTGCAGTTCTACAATGAAAATTCTCTTAAAATTACCTCAATTAGATTTTTTGTGCACTATGAATCAGCATCTTACATGATATAACAATAGCTTTTAAAAATAGATTTTACCTTAAAAATCTTCATTTCAGGTACTTAAAGTCAAATAATTTGAAACTATGAAATATGACTAAACTTTAGATCCATTACATACATTTACATCTGGTATGATTCTCTAAATGTCCAGCTGAAAGATCTCAGTAGGCTGCAGGAAAGGTGATACAAAATTTACACAGGTTATCAGAGCAGGTGTGAAACTGGTCAGTCCTATCACTGGACACCAGTGGAAAGAGTCTGGTTCTGTCTTCATTGCAACTTCCCCTCAGGTATTAATGTACGCTGACAACATCTCCCTTGACCCGTCTCTTCTCTGGGCTACGCAGTCCCTGCCCTTTAACCTTTCCCCATAGAAGAATATTTTAGTCCCTTAGTCATCTCGAGGGCTTCTAGTTGATGTCTGAGTCTATCTTGCACTGAGGAGAACTGTCCAGAACTGGACATAACACCGAAATGCTGCCTCAATGCTGCAGAGGGAAGGAGAAGCCTCACATGCTATGCTGGCAGGAATACTCTTAAAGCTATGCCATTAACTTTATTTGCAGGAAGAGCACATTGCTGACTCTTGTCATGTTGTTGTCCAGCGTGGCCCCCAGGTCCTTTTCTGACAAGTTACTATCTTGCTGGGTGGTTTTGGTTCGTACGAGTACATGGAGTTGCTCCTCTGCATGTGCAGGACTTTAACTTCCCCTTGTTGAATTTAATGAGATTCCTGTCAGCCTATTTTTTCAGCCTGTGGAGGTCAGTCTGACTGATAGCGCAACTCCCTACATATCAGTCTCTCCTCCCAGATTCCTGTCACCAGAAAACTTGCTGAGGGTACACTCTGCCCCATGATTCTGACCATTAATGAAGATCATAAAATCATAGAATCATTAAACTTGGAAAAGACCCCTACAATCAAGGCAGGGAGTCCATAAACATAATATTGCCAAGTCCAGCACTACACTGTGTTCCCAAATGCCATGTCCACAAGTTTTTTGAATGCTTCCAGGGATGGTGATTCCACCACTTCCCCAGACAGCCTGTTCCAAAGTCTGACCATCATTTCAGTGAAGCAATTTTTCCTAATACCCAATTTAAACCTTCGCAGGTGTAACCTGAGGCCATTTCTTCTGCTCTAATTATGAGGGAGAGCATACTCGTTACAGCCTCCCTTCAGGCAGATGCAAAGACCAAGAACATCCTCCCTGAACTTCCTTTTCCCCAAGCTAAACAACCCCAGCTCCCTCAGCCAGCTCCTCATCAGACTTGTGCTCCAGACTCTTCACCAACTTCATTGCCCTTCTCTGGAAATGCTCCAACACCTCAAAGTCTTGCTTTTTGTAAGGGGCCCAAAATAACACAGGACTTGAGGTGCAGCCTCACCAGTGCTGAGTACAGAGGGATGATCACTGCCCTGGTGCTGCTGGCTGCACTATTGCTGATACAGGCCAGGATGCCACTGGCGTGTTAAAGAGGATCAGACTAGGTACTGACACCTTGAGTACACCTCTATTTACCAGCCTCAAACTAAACTGTGGGTCACTGATCAGCACCTTCTGGGCCCATGCTAGGTCTCCATGTTAGGCTGGGTGTATAACAGGCAAAGCAGTCTATTATAACAGCTATTTATGTAGATAAATTAATGCAAAATCTTCACATTAATTCTGAAGTTATGTCATGGAATGGCTAATATAGATATAATTAAAACCATGGATAATAATTTTCTATTGCTGAAAAGCTTAATGAGATTCATCAGTTTTATTTTACTGACAGTTGATTATAGTGGGAGCATGTACATTCCTTAGTTTTCATGAGATTGTGAACCTATGTATGCACAGTTATTATTAATCTGTAAGTTACCAAGATCTATAAATCATAAAACATTTTTTAATATTATTTTATAGTATATTATTTTGTATTTTTTAGATAAATTTGGTTGGATTTTTTTCAGAACTAATCATCATCAGTACCATGCATCCACCAAAGCCAGTACGATTAAAGGTTTTTTTGTTGTATTAACCAGCATAATGCCTGTTTCACTTAAAATTTGAGGCCCTGCTATTTCTTGGGGGATTAATGCAATCACAGTTCAAATTTGCTTCTCTGACACAGTAGGAATGTTCATTTCTGATGCTTCTGCTTTATATTAACAGAGCATGAAATAAACAAAGAATAAAAAACAAAACAAAACAAAACAAAAACCATGATTCATATCACTAATTAACTAGATGTACTGAAATACCACAGATTTTATTTACATCACTCTCACTAGGACAAAAAAGACTATTTTGTAAGAATTATTCTCTTTTTTTACCTACCTGAGTAGTAACCACAGAACCAAAAAGAAAAAAAAATTGTACTACACAGAAACTGTAATTAGTTAGACACATAGACACAATTAAAGAATAAATTGTACTGATCATATGAAGACAAATGCAACTATCCTTGTAGCAATCAATCCAACAGATATGCAAGTGTTTATTTGTACAAGTATTTATTATTAAACACTTGCAATCATGGTAATTTGGTGACTCAAAAAACCTCTTAATTCATCCCAAAATTATAGGCATAAAGTTTCCTTTCCTTTCTTCTCCCTCTGAAAAACTTCATAATGCAGAGTAAATAATTGAGATAGGAGGGCATTTCTGTGCCAGATATTCCCACAAAACCCATCATCCCACATGACGATACTATTAAAAGCTGTAATTTTGTGATTTTGATTTTTTTTATCACATTGGCTTAAGAAATTTTGAGTCATCTGTTGGTTTGATAAATGTGAGGAGAAAACTATTATGCTTACAATGTTTTTATTGGGAAATTTAAAAATTTGGTCATAGTTTCCTTCTCTGCAGTATAATGTTGAAGAAGGTTCTACTTTGTTTTTCATCAGACAAGCCTGAGATTCTCTGTTGTTTTCAAACAGTATTTTTAAAAATATTTTTCTTTTTATTTCAAGACCAACCAGATCTCTTCAGACCAGTTTTACATATATTGTGGGTCAAGACAAATTAGATATCCCATGGAATCTCTTCAGACATGAGTCTTAAACCACCTCTGACAAAATTAACTATGTAACCTCAGCACACATATATCTAATAATAGAGTTATAGAAAATTTCAGGGTAGAAAACATCTTTTAAGATCAACAAGTTCACACAACAACCTTGCACTTCCAAGCCCACCAATAAATCAAATTTCTAGGGACGATATCTGTTCACCTTTTAAATACTTCTGGGGATGGTAACAAGTAGTTTGTGGTCTTCAGTTGTGAAACACAGTCTGCCTGTATTAAGCATCATAAACCTAAGTAAAACTGTACTATGTGCATTTATATTGCACCAGATAAAATACAGGAATAGGGTCAAAAATTCTAACAAAAACCATTTTCCAGAGCAAAGCTTACTTTCTCCCACAGTCTTGGACTTAAGTGGTGCAGTGTCACAGGGTAAAAGTGCTTAGAGTAGCATTTAGCTACTTAAAATACTTAGAATTTAGGAGTTGTGATTATCCTAAGCAACCTGGGAAAAATCTAGGATGCATAAATCTATTCCTTGGGAAACTTATTATAAAACCATGTCTGGTTTTATTCGCTATTGAGAGAATCCTGAAGATGTTAACCAAAATTTCACAACACATAACTTCTCAGATGCATCTGAGACTGGTTGTTTCGGATATACTTGATTAATATCTTAACTACAATAAACTTCAGGAAGAATTTAGATTGCTGCCTGCTATTTCTACACAAAAAAAAAAAAAAAAGTGACCTAGAACATGTACATTTTTACTTACAGTTTAGTTACATCAAATTTTATCACAGGAAGACATAGTGTTTATGCACTTGCACTCCAGTAACATCTGCAATCTATCACATTTGATATGATTATATTATATGACAATGATGTGATTGTCACATGTGAGTTTCAGGTGGCCCTGAGGAGGAATTTCTCTGACTAATTATGTGAGATTTTCGGTGCAATATAAGCATTCAGACTTTCTCAGTAGAATTTAGGTAGACATGTTCTTATTGTTTCTTTGCATATCTAATTTGGACATTATCATCAAGACTCACAATGTCCTGTATTATTTTGTAAAATTCACAGTTTGATAACTGTTAAATGAAAACACACTTTGAATGTAGCATATTTCAGACTCTGATAATGTCTAGTAAAAATGTCAGTCTGTGTTGCTACTGCAATATAAACTATATTTAAAAACAGGATCACACTTACTAATTTGTTAACTGTATTACTATTTACGAAAATTCATGATAAAACATGAACTAACAATTGGTGAAATTTTAAATATAAAATTACTTAAATTGATTGATAAAAACATCAAATTTAAAGTTGTTTCTATGCACACCATTATTTTATCTACTAAATTGACTTTTCTAGAATGACAACTGTTTGCATATCCATTTTAAAAAGCACCTCTAAACTGTGGTTGAGCTAATTTGAACACCTCAACCATTGTCATCTAGCTTAATATGCCTAAATAGCACCTGAAAGAAACTAACATTCCCTTAGCTTTTTCTTTGTGATGCTTTCATGCAATATACCTTTGCAAAAGAAGGGAAACAACACAAAAGGCCATTTCATGTCTTAAATGTATGATCCTGGGAAAAAAATGTGAAGGACTTCTCTGTGGGGATTAGAGGTTTAGTATACAACATTGTACTGTACAAGGTGAAAATGAAGTCTATCTTTCACTGAGTTATTTCTCATCTTTCTCTCTTTGAAGAGTGTGCAATGCACTACCTTCATGTTTTCAAGTAATTTCAAATCGCTGACATAGCCATGCTCATAGGAAAAATAGGCATGTTTTGGCTAATTTTTGACTTAAAACCTGACTAATGCGATAAATTACCATAATGAAGTACTTTATCTACAACTAAGCTTCCTGACTAGACAGTGCACAGGAGATGGAAAAAACTAAATGGTCAAAAATGACAAAAAACATAAAGTGTCATACATTTAATTATCATTCTAAGGCTGCTTGTATTCCCTCTTTTGAACAGAAAGGTTCAGCTGGTCAAGGCATTTAAGAATTTTTAAGCTCTTTGTATTGATTTTTTTGTTTGATGTAGAATTGAATTTTAGCCTAGGTATTCTCCCCGTTGATAGATAACAAGGAAAAAATGTTCTCTTTAAGTACGGTGCTTTTTTTTCTTGTGGCTGTTAGTGGTCAGAGAAACAGACAAATGCACAAAAGGGAAAGTATTCAGTTACTTGCAGTGCACATAGTACACAGTTTAAAGCTGGTTCAGAGACAAGTGTAATTTTTATTGTTTTTTTGGGGTTTTTTTTCCCTTTATGGAACATTTAGAAAAAGAGTGAAGGGTTTAGCAATTGCTGGATTTTTTGCAACAAAAAGGTTGCATTGAAGCTGGGACACAGAGGGAAGAATTTTGAAGTCAGCCAACGAAAGAAAAAAGGTATTTTGTATTTTTTAAAGTAAAGCAAAACAAAACAAATAATCTACCGGTTTTTCCTGCTTGTAGATGTTCTGTGAAAAGCCTTCCAACCAGTTTATAAAGATCAAATATCTAAATACCACCAACCTTTTATGGTAGTCTGCGAGTATTTTTCATTATTCTCACAGGAAATTCTAGTGGTTTTAGTAGGGTGGGGGTTTTTGTTGTTGTTGCTGTTGGTTTTTTTTTGTTTTTTCTTTTTTTTTTTTTTTGCCTCAGATGAGCAAATCTATCAATGGTTGTTCAGAATTTGTAAAGAGATAAATATAGTGAGTGTTTTTCTGGAGGGGAGCTGATCTGGACAAAGGGAGAAAGGAGGGTAGGGAGGATGAGATCTGTATAATGAAGTTGTGGTATTAATGCCAAAAAGTTAAAGGTAAAATGTAATAGTTTGTCACAATTATGTTTCATATTGGCAGGTGTTCTGAACTTTCTGTTTGATAACTAGACATATAAATTTCAGTTCTTAAAGCTTTGCAGCCAATTTAAAGGCTCATTTATTTCCCTGACAGCAAGATATATATGCTGCCTGGTGTGGTGGATGTCTGGGGCCAAATCCACCACTTTGTTGCTCGTGTGTCTTGTGGGAAGTAAATAGTAGCAATTTTTCAGCAGAGGCATACCAGCACAAGGTGTTTAGCAAATAAATGAACATAAGATGACCTGTAGTGTCCTGAAATTACTAAAATTCATGAATAATAAAATGATCTATAGATTGTTAACAGAGGGCTATAGCAAAGGCTAATTTGCAGTCACTGAAGCTTTACAGGATAATTTGTAATTTTTGAAAATTTAATGACTTCATCAGTTTTTTACCTGTTTTTTACCAACATAATTGTCTGAAAGCTACCTTCAGCAGAGCTCTTCTGTCTAAATAAAATCACAATCACTTATATCATCACATTATAAGTACTGAACTGACTTTAGCTATGCAAATTTTCTTTCTTTCCCACAATAGGGCAAGTATCAAAAATATTTCTATCTCATGAACAAATATTTTTTTTGTTTTTCAAATCTTATTAACATATGAAATAATTTTATAAAAAGACCCAAACAGCCAACAATGTAGTAATGTAAAGGGAAGAGGAATGTGGGAAAAAAAGAAATCTAGTGAGCAAAATACATATCTTTGAAAATAAGTGAAAGGACCCTAAAACAAAATCAAAGAAATGAGAAATAAAATTAAAAAAGATCAGCACGTAATATCATATAAATTCTGTGGCATTTAGCTAAAGCTTTAAAGAGAAAATAAGTAACCTATGAATTTGGGTCCTTGATCATATTTAATTTTATTTATTTGTGTTGTTCTCTGACACATCCATACTGAAATAACCAAGAGAACGGAGACTGAAACCACAGTTATTCTCTTCTTTACCTGAACAGCTACTTTCTGCAGCTGTTTTATTCTCCCAATTTGAAATATTTTTATTTCTAATCAGTGTGTGACATCTTCGCACTTGGCTTTCTCCAACATACTCTTAAGTTGGAGACAGATTTGCATTATCTTGGATGTTATTACAGAAAAATTGGATGCAAGGCATGGTTATTTTTTTTTAATTATGTAAATTTTATGGTTATTTGAATTCTCCATTTTACCTGTCTTATATAAATAGATGCAAATTTAGAGCAAACACTCTACCTCTCCTATATTGATTTATGTCACCCTTTCCTACACATTGATGCCCATCCCTCAGTTGAATTAAGATAAGTGTAGGTTGATTCCTTTTAACCTAATGTATTTTTAAGATAGAAAAGATCCACATACCACTTTTGAAGAAATAATCCCACACTAGGAATTAGTGGGGAGAAACACTTTTTAAAAACAAATGTAACTATCAGAAGAATGTTCTATTTGCAGTAATATACATTTTTTCAGAAAATATTTGGACCATGGTCCAGAAAAGTAAAAGTAGAAAATAGGAGCATCGTCTCTGTAATCATCTCTGCTTTCTCTAAATCACATTCTTAATTAAGGAAATTACATTTTGAAACCCATTTAAAAAGGAAAGCTAATTAACATCACTCTGTTAATGTAGAGAAATAGTGACATTTGGCAGATACTTGAGAAGTACTTTTAGGAGATATTTACAGTGGCAATATTAAAGAAAGAGGAAATATAAATTAAATACAGCAATATTTGGAAATTGCCATTTAAAGAAAAAATATTCAAAGGAGAAAAAGGAAAGATAAAATAAATTAAATGAGCAGTTAGTCTGCTTATTTTACAATTGTAATTGCTTTTTAACCTTTACACTACTTCTGAAGACAAAAAAAATTAAAAAAATGCATTTTTAAAGTCTTCTTTGGTTTTATTTTTTATAGTAATTATTTTTTAACAATGCAGAACAAATTTCTCCTTTTGAAATGTTCTTGAATTGTGATTGAAAATTTATGACTTAATAAGTACCATTCCATGAAATATTTATATTTCTCTTCAAGTGGTATTTTTGAAGAAAAAGAAAAGAGAAGAGAGTTATTAGCTTGCAGCAATAAGTTTCTCTAGACAATGGACTTCATGGATGAGACTTCACATAGGAAATCACAGTGACCTTGTTCTTTGCAAAAGTTGTGCATAATGTTTATTGTAATCAGAACATATGGGCCATCTAATTAGTCCCAGAGCTTCAGAGTTGGTGCTTAAAACATGGTAAGTGGGAATTGTTCCTTAAAAAGGTCAGCACAAATGGAATGTCTGGGACCTTTTTTGGTTTTGGTTTTCTTCACCTTCCCTGTCAGTAAGGAAATGTACCCTTCTGAGGTTTCTTGGGCAGTGTCTAGAAGAAGAACAAATAAATAATTAAGTACACACACTTATACACACTAGGATTTATGATCATGCCATTTTTACTGGTTTTCTACTAAACCCTTTTTCATCTTATCTTGATCATGCTTCCCCAGAAAATAAACTTGACTGAACTGAAAGTAGTAGAAAAATGAAGCAGAAGTTTAATATTGCTTTTATTTTCTGCTATTGCTGAACTTTCTAAAGCCCTTTTTTTATTCTTTCAAGCTATGAATAGGTTGAGTGCTATATTGTCTTTTCAGCAGTAAGATGATTAATAATTTCTAATAGCATTCTAACTATTTGAAAGGTTAAAAATAAGGGTGAATACCCCCGAAAAAGGTAGCTTTCTTGCAGGCAATGTAAGCCTGTCAGGGTGATATCAGGCAAAGACATGGTGCCCAAAGAACCTGCAAACTGGAACATAGCACTGACACTTAGTTCTGCCTTTGCCTGTTTGGCACCTAGGAGGCTGAAACTCAATAAACCTGTGAGTCTCCAGGAATTGCCTTTTCCAATCATACTAAGCTCTAACATCGCTCTACTTCTTTGGTTGCATTAAGGGTTTTTTTCTGAATTTGTAAGGCTGCTGCATTAACTCTAAAATTGCATGGCAAAGCTCATGCTCTGTAGGCAGAGAAAGAGAAATTAATATTATCTACTAGAATGAAGAAGAATCTTCTACATCACTGTGACTGTAGAATCAAGACTAATTTTTTTATCATCTTAACACTGTGTGAAGTTCAACTGTTCATTCGGACCCCTTATCATGGTCTAAAAATGAAACAATCAACTTAGTTGTGGAAGGATAATGTAGCACAGACTTGACTAAATGACACATACGAGATCTAAAACACTAAATCCATTTAAAACCTCACTGAATATAACTTGAGACACTGATTTGGAATGATTTTTCTATTGGGTACTATGGAATGTGCCTCCATCAGAATTTTTCCAAGGGTTACTTGTATACAGGTTGTCCTTAATTGCTTTCTTTGCTCTAAGCACACTTTGCACTAACACAGCACTTTCTCTGCACTACAGCAACAGTGTAATTGCCAGCACTGCTGCTACCCAAAAAGAAATACACTGTGCCTGCTCAATAACCTTTGGGTAGGGAGATGTGTGAACCTCACCAAACAGATGCATTAGACCTATTAAATCTCTGGTCTGATAATTCTAATAGCCAGCATTCAAGCAAGTTAATTTAATGAGCTCAGTGCAGTAAGAGCAATTTCAGCTATTTTCATGTATTTGAGTGCAATATTTCTTTGCTTCACCTTTTTAGTAAATCTCATTAAAACCACACAGACTCAGTTAACTTTTTCAAATAGCCACTCTTTACAGAACTAGAGGAATTAAGTGAAATTAGTGCAGTGTTCTGAGAATGCTTTGCACTGCCCTTGAACTTAAACTTTAATAATTTTTATATGTCTGATTTGGGCTCACTGGATCCAACCTTGAATGACTGGTTGCCATGCTTAAAACTATAATATATGTGCTTTATGCACAGATTTATTTAAAAATTCTTTTTTTTTTAAAGCAGAAATTTACTGAAAATGTGATGAAGTTTCTTGAATATCTGAATGCTGGTGGGTTTTTTACTGTCACTTAAGACTCTGACAACCAAATGTTAAAGCTATAAATGCTAACAACAGAACTAGAAAATCTGATTAAATTTTGCAAATGAAAATTTCCAGCATAACTACAGGTTCTTGGAAGATTATTCATTTTAACAAGCTAAACTAAATTGTAGAGATTAAGTGGATGTTTTAAAGTGACAGCATTTTGTGCAAACTTTCATATGCAGTGGCTGTGAAAACCTTTTTTTCTCAGTATGTACAAATGCTTCTGAGTCACAAACTTTGTCTGAGGAATTATAAAGATTTACAAAACAGGACAGTATGGATGCAATAGTTACATGATGCAACAAAACCTTGTTCAGAGAAGTACCAAGATCATTAACCTTTCATCTTAAACTGCAGATAGACACAGAGATTAAAACAAAATCAGATCTATATTTTAAAATTTATGGGAAATCTTTTTTCAAATTTTTTTTCTATTTTGAGCCTCCATCCCACACTTTACAAAAAACAATAATCCACTAAAGCCTACACCTCCGAAAATTTTTAGACTTATTAGACTGTTCTGTCAAGAAAGAGAAATATTGTCTGGCTAATCCTAAGGGTCATTCGTGTACTGATGATTTTGCCAGCACTTTCCATATACAGAATATGAAGATGTATCTTTCCAACCTAAGGTTTGTCTCAATCTGTGAGATCTAACAGCAACAAGGCAGGTGCATGAGGTGGAAGAAACAGTGGTGATGTAACAGCCATTGCCATTCCATATTGCCAAAGTTCAGTTGAGGACGCTTGGGGAAGGAGGAAAAAAGAGAGTTCCCTTTTTATTCTACTTGGTGAAATGAAAATAGCAATATAAATACAGAAAAATGTTTATGGAAAACAGTGAGTTTCTTTTCTTTTCTTTTACCTTCTTTTTTCAGACATTACATTCATTACCTCCATGTTGAATCTAGAATGCAGTCATTTGTTTTGTGTTTTAGTAATAATCTGTATTCCTGCACGCTGTAAACTTTGAAAGCACAGCATTAATATTGCAGAGTCATGTTTTGTAAATTAATCAGTATGAAAGCCATGGTAGTTTCCTTACGCTGCAAATCTTCCAAGAATCAGGATAGATGCTTTGATGATTAGTCCAAGCTAAACCCCATGTTGTTTTGTGTAATATCTTACTATTATCAACACCGTCATAATTGCAAAGTGCAAGCAATGCATGCTTCAATAGTCGCTAGATTTGAATGGCTAAAAGATTGTCCTGCAGATTACATTCAAATACATAATACTTTTGATTCTTTTTCAGAACTGTGAAAGGATTGTGAGCAATCCCTTGGATTAAAAATAAATCACAGTATCTATTGTGCTTCAGGATTACAGTTTCATATTTTGAGCCGTGCACTACACCTTTTGGTTCCATTCATGGACTGCAGTTCATTGTACTGTTGCACAATACATTTGAATCAAACAGAAAAAGACTAAAGAAACTTACTTCTATTGAGAGGCAGCCAGTTTGGCACCATGACATTGCAATAAGAACTACAGTGAGAATCACAGTCTATTTTTGCTCTGATGCTGAATGACTCCTCCTATGATTTCAGCCAAATTAATCAGGGCCTAATTCTGTCAACTTTAGCCATGGTGATTAATTCTTTACTCAGTGAGTAATCCCACATGTATCAGAAAGTTGGAAAGTATGCAGAACCTTTCACAAATATCAGAAGGCTGTATCCACTCAAAAACTCATCTCTCTCAGAATGAAATGTATCTCATAGACTTCCCTCTAATCACCAAAAATGCTCTGTGTTACCAATCTGCAATGGAAGTTGAAAGAGCTAGTAATTTATATTTTTCCTGGGTGGCCTCATTTTTATTTTTATTTTAATTTTTTTTTACATCTGCCCAGTAATTCTACTATTGGGCTTGGGCTTCAGATATTTATAAATAACATTATTCTACAGTTGCATGGCTGCAGAACAGCTTATGTCAAGTTCTACAGTTATCAAATCTGGTAGCTTGATAGAAGCAAATCCACTGCATCAGCCCCATGCCTTCATGTCCAGTCAGTAGTGAGGCTGGCATGTACTCCCAGTGGGCACATCTGCATAGA
Organism: Catharus ustulatus; assembly: GCF_009819885.2. Taxonomy (NCBI): domain Eukaryota; kingdom Metazoa; phylum Chordata; class Aves; order Passeriformes; family Turdidae; genus Catharus; species Catharus ustulatus. The sequence goes on from NC_046222.1 coordinate 66,842,145, forward strand.
CCACAGATATACAGCACATTATACACACATCTGGCCACACAGATCAATGCAGATGAAAAAATTCACCACTCACACAGACATGAACAGCACCAAGAGCATCACTGTGTTCCCATTTCTCATTATATATCTGCGTGTCTGTGTATGTACACATATGTCCATTTGTTCCTGGTGGATCCCTCCAGCAGCTGAGCTCTCTCAATCTCTCCATTTGCATTTTGACGTACATCTCCCCCAAGGGCTGCAGTCACATCCAGGTGCTGGTACAGACCATTACACACACACAAAGACACAGATGCAAACAGATATTCTAATCACACGATCCTTCCAGCAGTTCTCTGGAACTCCCTGGATGCTCTGAAAACCAACTTCTGCTGTCATCACTCCTCCAGAGACACACAGACTGACTTCCAGGTCACTTTACCTAGTCATCTGGCTCATCTGGTTTATCTTCAAACAAACCACAAGCTCACAACTGCACTTGTCCCAGTTGCTACCTCTGTCCCCTGGTCTGGTTCCATTTGCTGGAACTCAAGCCCTATTAAACACATTCATATTGAAGACAGATGCCCTTATATAGGAAAGAGTTAGAAAGGAATTCAACAAGAAGACAGACTGAATTGTTCAGGTGCAAAGCATGGCTAACAACCGATTAACATGCAAATCTCCCTATTTATCTTCTTATTCCTTTGTTTTCTCATTCTTGTTCCTCACCAAATCACCCAGATTTATCCCTCTATCCTTTTCCTTGCCTTTGGTTCCTTATCTAAACATTCTGTAATAATTCTTTTGTAATTTCAGATGCTTTTCTCTTGCACCCCACAGTGTGTTGCAAATTCTCTAGGTACTGACTCACATTTATTCAGTAAAATGCTCTTACAGAAATTGCTTTGGGCTCATGGGGTAGCTGTGACAACTGAACCTTGAGCCTGAGGTTCTCCCAGCACAGCCCTGGGAATGGTCTGGACAAGACTGTCTCTTTCTCTGAGTCTTCAACTTGGGTTCCCACTTGACATTGTACTCCTGTTATCCTCTGAGCTACTGGACAGGGCTGTGATGGGCTGAGGAATCCCACGGTGTGTCTGGGTGCAGCCCAGCAGTCGTGCCTCCTATCTCTGTTTCTCTAGGCTTACCTTTGTCTGTGAAAATTGACATTTTTTAGTAGACAAACTAAAAATGGGGTCTTGAATGGAATGTTCTTCCCTTCATAACAGTGACACATTTAGCATTTAGGATTTACAGACTGAAATGACTGTTAAAGAAGGAAACAGGACAAAAATATAGAAACGGCATAAAAGAGTGAGGGATGCAAACTCTAAATGGAGCTGAGGAACCTTGAAAAGTATAGTGTACAATTTAAGAGTAGCCTTGAACAATACAAACTTTTGTATTTAGCATTTATATAGTCAATAACCTCAACTGACATTGACCTTGGGAGCAAAATGGTCCAATATTTTCACTTGGGTGAACTGTTATTGGAGAGTTTCTCCAGTGTATTAGACACAAACACGCATTCCATCAACATCAAGTATACACTATCTTTTTCATCAATTTTCTTTTATTTTGTGCTAACAATGTTATTGTGGTAAGGACAGGGGAAAAATACTTTTCCTGAGAGTTAACTTCGTCTCTGATGTACTACTATTGAAATCAACACCTTTGCTGTGTTTTTTCTTTGCAGAAAGCTCTGGATTTATTATACCAGTAATAAATTATACCAGTTATTCTCTATAAACTTTAAGATTTGAAGAAGTGAATATGCAGTAGGAAAACTTCTAAAAGCAGTCTAAACTGTTATAGACAAAATTCAATTAATGTACATATCCAACAGAACTCTCAGTGAGAAGGAACATTGACAAAATGTCCTAACATAAATGAGTTTTTCTATAATTCAAAACAAGGGATTGACGGAAGTGGTACTGACTACCCAACCTGGGTGACTGACTGACAACTATGTACATCAATTGGTAAGAGTTAAGAGACACCAGCCAAACCAGAAGAACAGTGGGCATGTTGTAGATTGCACAGTAATTGGGCTCACTCAATCTGCTTTACCACGAAGGATAGAAGTGTGTTTCAATGACATTGTTAGAACCTATTTCTAGAATACATTGAAATTGCAGTAGGACCTTTTGGTTGCTCTTAAAACCTAAGATTTTAAGTTTCCATTTCATTCCAGGAAAAACTGTTCATGCCCACAGAAAATAGTTTCCTTACATTGTGAGTTCAGCTACACACAGAAGAGACTGAGAAGAAATATTATCTTCTCCTTTTCTTCTGGAATTTTTGCTGTCTACCCTCCTTGCAGTTGGGAGACAGAAAAATTAAATCAGTGTTACCAAACTCACTGGAATCAAGGAAGAAATACACGGTGCTGAAGGGAAGAAGGAAGGGACATGTCTAACTGGAGCTGCTGCCAATGTTTTATTCCAGTTGGGTTCACTATCTCCATTCTATCTTGCATACATGCATCTAGCTTGTTCTTATATGCAGGGTAAGTTGTCACATTTCAAGGAAGCACCACTCGAAAAGTAAAGACAGGTTAACATACAATCAAATGTTTGTATATCTTGAATTGAAGAGGAAAACAGAATTAGGAAAGAAAAGTAGAAGAAAAGAAAGCACAGGAAATTGGTTTTTAAGATCTTTAAAAATTCTATAGTTATCCATTATTTACTACTAAATCTGAGAGGGAGAAAGTCAATGCATGTAAAGTAGCAGTAAGAAATTTGAAAATATTATATTAATATCAAAAATTACTTTTTGTATTTTGGAGATGTCAACAAGCATCAGGAAAAGACCCTTTCCCTGTGTCTGTCCTTATATATATACAAGCTGTCTCTTCTACAATTGCCAAAAAGAATGGGATTCTGTATCTTGATCAGAGTGAGCTTTTTACTCAAGGAGATGTTGTCAGCATGGGCACTTTTTCTGATTTTAAAACAGATAACTGATAATTTATTTTCTGAAAGAGTTTCAATATCTCCACGAAAGTAATCATGTGTCTTTATATCTCCAAAAAAGCTCTATTATATGTTTTACCTTTGGGAAGCTAACTCAGAAACAGAAATAGAAACATTAACACTCTAACACACTTAAGGTTGCTGTAATGAATATAGGCTATCAGAATATGGAACCATATTCAAATAGGTTTAAAATTCAGGGACAAGAGGAGACAGAAACCATGCAATTCACAGATAAGTGTGGGGGATATAAAAAGTGTTGGACAACTAGCAAACCAACTATTTGCAAATTAAAAATGTGCGAAATTAAAAATTAAATTATATCTTTTACTGAAAACCAATATTTTTACAGTATCCTAATGTAACTGGCTTCTTCACGAAGGTATTCCTTTATTTTTTACTAAAGTTATTTGACCAGGCTTTCACATTTTCCCTTTTTCCATTACTTCGCTCATTGTTTTATGCATATAAAATACCTACTAATGATCACATCAGCTTGATATTTTCTACTGATTTGACCTGTTCCAAATCCAGGTACAAGAGGCATTGTGGTCCTGGTATTCTTTTCAGGTGCTCACAGTATCCTGAGCATACTATAGTGCGGATCTGCTGTTATAATAGATACTGCTCTTGCATTTTTTAATAGATACTAAAGAGGAAAGCAGGAAAAAAAGCCCAAAGTCACTCTGTAACTTCCTTTCATATCAGAAATTAGATTTTCATAAACATCTGTTTCACAGCCAAAGCCCATTTCATTAGTTGTCTCTTCGAAACACCTCCCTATCTTCATACTTAAAGTATGCTTCTCTGAGATTCATCTTCTTTTTATCTGCCATCTCTTTGAAAACCCTTTCTACTCTCTTTTTGTGTCCTTGGTCTTCTTTTCCTGTCTTCTTTTTATTTTATTCCTGCTCTCCCTATATTTTTATCAATTTACTGCTCACAAGGATATCTCTGGGGGAAAAAAAAAACAAAAAACCACAAAAAACCCACAAAAAACAACAACAACAACAACAACAAAAAACATTAAAAAGCCATCGAGTCATTGTTGGAATTACTATCACATAAGAGAATATTGGGGTAAAAAAATTACATAGCTTTTTTTCTAGTTTAGAAAATAAGGACAAAAAAATCACAACAAAAGTTCTCAGTAGAAACCTGACAGGATTCAGGCTAAGTCCTCACTTTCAGATTTGAGAAGGGTTACCAGAAGTTGGCAAATCTTATTTTCTTGGGTTATGTTCCAAGGCCAAGAGATTATGCTTATGTACACTGCTTCCCTCCATTCTTCAAATCCTTGTTAAACCTGATAGGAGCTCTTAGCAATCAGTGATTTTCAGTTCCTGGTTTCTCACTTCCTAATCAGCTCAGACACAGCAAAATCTCCTCAAGCAGAGAGGTGGTCTGCTTCAATGAACTATCAGCAAGGGCTCCCAGACTGCAGAAATGCAGAACTCATCTCAAGACAGAAGTTCCTGATGGAACTCCTGTGAGAGGATTTCTCACAGCTATCTGTATTTTAGTAGTGATATAACAGTCTGTCTCAATTTTCCAGTCATTAGGGTAGGAAAAGTTCTGTGGAGATCTTTAAAAATCTGTTCACATATATCTGTTACCATATGGTGCTAATCCCTCCTCACACTAGACTTTTCACATCTGGGCTTTAGGAAACTGATTGAAATAGTGAGCTGTGATTTAGCTGGCAAGTGATTTTTGAAGGTGTCTGTGAGATTTTGTAGTGTACAAATACCAGAGAAAATTATTCATGTTAATATGATGTAGTAGTCACAAAATATTTCTGCTCCTAAAATGCAGAGTGCTTTTGAAAATTCCCAATAAATACAAACCTCTTAAGAGAGGTTAAGGAGGGTTTAATGTTTTGCTGAAGCAAGCTCTGGTAAAATTAAAATTATACTCCTAAAGAGAGAGATGAAGAAGAGAGATACTTCAGCTGTTGACAACTAATTCCACTGCACTGCAGTATCAGCCTAGCACTGGTTCTTTAGACAAAAGCATTTTCTTGGCATCAATCTGTGTATGCACAGATCCCTGCAGAATCTGGGTGCAGTTCCTCACTCAAGCTGCAGTGTGCTGCTTACATCACTTGTAAGAAGTGCTGTGAAATACTGTAACTACAAACTGCACAGAGTTAACCTGGCAAAAAAGTTCTTTTTACTAACACTTGACTTAGGATGAACATACATTTCAAGCACTGTGAACATATTCTTCATCACAGATTTTCAATTATCTTGACAAAAAGAAAAATCTCTTTGGTGGGATTAATTTTAAATAATTTTGAAGATCTAGGTAGCAAACTCCAAATAATTTAAACTTTTGAGCTGTTGAGGTGAAATAGATACTTTTGATACATGATTTATTGCACCCTGAATTACACTTTCAAATCAAAGATTCCCAGGCAGTGTTTACCTCTCTTCATCTCTTTGCATAGAAGCATGTTACAGGTCCAAAAACTGGGTGAGATAGATCCCTCTGTCTAATTGAACTCTTGGACATACAGCAGGGCAAATGACTCAAATGACCATTATTTACTAATATAGTATGCAAATTTTTTTTGTTTGTTTCTCAGGTGTCTTAGTCTGGCTTAACTGTAACAATCCTAGTGACTAAAGCAGTCCTTCCTGAATAAATTCTGAGCATACTATAGCAATAAAAATTCAAATTAATTACTTGTTTTCTAATATTCTGCAAAAATTGATATCCTCTCTATTGATTAATTATCTTTTACTGCAATACTACTTCTTTTGAATTTGATATCTTTGGTACACCATATAAATTATTCTCTATTTTCTCACTGTGATCAACATACAAGGAAAATATGCTTGTAATAGTCTGAAACTATGGTGTTTATAGTCAGTATTAAAATGCAAAACCTTACTTAGAGGCATAGATGAATGAAGGATAGAGAACAGTGTAACAGAGGTCTGAACCAACCTTATTAATAAACTGTAGTGAGTAATACATGTTCCACATAACAAGATTAGTGGAGGCCTTGTGGTTGTACATCCCTGACATCTCAGGACTGTGCATCCTTGAATGTACTTTTTGCAGATTTCTGTGGGGCTTCAGATATCATATGTTAGTGTTCTACTAAGAAGAGATACATCTCCCAATGCACAGATGGTATTAAAAATACATTAATATTTTAAGTAATGCACTAGTACTAAAACTAAAGTAGTACAAAGAAAATCTCTGAAAACAGTTTCATTTCTTTTTTTCCTTTGTGCTTTTATTTTGTGGGAAACATACAATCCAAAGTAATTATAAAAAGGCAAAGTTTCAAAACTGTTATGAAATACGCTGGAAATAAAGCAAAGCGAATATACAAGAAACCTGAATATTCTGAAAATATATACTCTGAAACAACTGCGGATAATGCTTAGAGGTGAAAACACTATGTATGCATTTACAGAGGGAATCTATTGAAATTAGTAATCTCAGAAAATCAATTTTCAATAATCTGTTTATTTTATATTTTTTTATTTTCTATTTTCTATTTTCTATTTTATTTCCCTCTCTTTCTTCAGTGTTTTTGTTTTGGTTTTGTTTTTTACACAGAATGCTGTGGGACAGTAAATTAAGGTTTTTGTTGCTGTACATTATGCATTTTGTGTATTACAGTCATTATATTTCCATGTTAATAGCATACCTACTTTTAAAACAAATAGAATAAAACATTAGGTAATAGTGATATATTTCATCAAACATACTTAATATGGTTATAGCAAGAGCTTCTCCATTAAAACAAAAACAACCTTGCTAGTAGAAACATCTTATACACAAGTATAATTTTAAGTGTAGGTAAATGCAATTGCTTGCAATTAAAACCACTTTTACAATGAAGAGGTTGCAAAATCAGCATGTTTTACTGAAAGAATGAGATTTGTCAGAGGATGCTGAAAGAGAAGAACTATAGCACACACGGGATAAAGTGTAGTGCAAAATTTTGCCATGACCATTTGTCTTGTTGCATTGTTGCATCCCTGTAGAAGCAACTAACCACAGAAGACATTAGTAAATTACTGTCTCTGCATCAACAGGAATGTAATTTTATGAAGGAAATATCATATAATTCCTTAAAGATCTTCCCTGTAATTGTTTCTTTTTGCAAAGTGTGCCCTTTCCTTGGTCCCTAAATAGTCAGAAAAAAACCAAGAGATGCATGGGTGCAGATTGTTTTCAAACGGGAGAGTGGGGAGAGTCTCATTCTTGCATCTGGGCGATATAGCTGCAAGGAGACTAGGAAGGGAAGAAGGGACTGAGCAGGAATTCAGCACTTATCTGCCTTACTGACATCTTTAGAGGCCTTATCTGAGCACACTGAAGTAATAGCAATTCCAAAGCTCTTCTACTCACACTGTCATTGCATTGGTCATCTGCTATTAAGCTCTCCAGCACTTGTTATCTATTAGTGGATGGGGTGTTCATGAGACCTGGAAAGAGTATATTCTTGTCCTTATTCAGCTCAGCTTTAACCATACAATTTCTCGGCTCAAAATGAGAAAAAATCCTAGAATTTAGTGTCTGAGGCTTTCAGCATTGCCTTCCATATAAACTAAATATAAAATACTCTGTTCTAGGACAAAATTATTCTGAAAATCCCACTAATTATGCACTAGGTGTCTGCTTCTTGAATACTTAAAGAAATTTTACAACGTCCTGTCAGATCTGCTACTGGAACAATCAAGAATTCCCATTCAGAAAGATTTGTTTGTCCTTAGTGGCTGAAGTACATTGCCTTCAAGGTCACCAGTTCTCTCCTATCCAGTTCTGTAGTAGGTGTTGAGTACTATTATGATTTTGAAAGTGGACTAGAAATAGAGAAGTTAAAAAAATATGTCCATGATATGATTACATTATTTTCCACAGAAATAGATTGAAGTTTGGATTTTTTTTTCTTGTGTAGTAAATTATTGAGTCTGTTTCATTCAGTTCTCAGAGACCAGTAAAAAAGTTCTAGGGTGTTCCAGATGTTTTCACCACTCTATAGGCTCCTCTTAATCTCTGTGAGATATCAACACCTCCTCCCCTAGTCCCACAAAACACAAATCTGCAAGCCATTGTTAAGCTTGAAGTACAGAGAAGTCTTCATGGAACCATTAGACTCTAATTAGGAGTAAGTAATAAATGATGCAGAACTAGGGAATTCTCACGCATACTAACCCCTTAGAAAAATTACCAGGATGTCATAAAAAATTAGTTTCTAACTTTAAGGAAAAATAGATGCAGTGATACAGAAGAAAACAATGATTTTTCAGGAAGGACATTTATCTGGGTTTAATTCAAAGAAAATAAAGAATAAATGCATGTTAGATAGCATGACAACAGGAACAAAGAAGTACCTCAGAGAGAAAGGAAATAATAGAAAGAAAATAGGTCACCAATAAATGAAGGTGCTGAAATTAATGCTGAATATAAAATGCTCTGGATGCTGATATTTTTATTTTTCTTCAATAATCTGTCTTCAGCAGGAAAGCTAAAAGAGAAATGTTGATATTATTAGGAATACCACGAAGATTTATTGCAACAAGGACTGGAGAGCACAGGCAGCAATTGGAAAAGATTAGCATATAAACATCATTCTGAGAAGAATCATGGACTGGACTACTGAAGGCACCCGCTATTTACAACTCCCGTTTGGATTCCTGGGCATTTAACAGCCTATGACCCTATCAAATCTGTTATAACAAACTGTCTCAATGTTCAGCATATGTGTACCACAAGGAGATCAACTGCCTCAGATCACTGAACTTCTCTGAAAGATGAACACTTCAAATAGGTGAAAAAATTGACTTAGTATTCTTTGATAGTCTGGTTTTTGGAGGATAATTTGAAGTTTACAAATTGTTAATTATTACTTTTATCAATTAAAACTAGAAAATAAAGAGATAGAAAAAAAGTATTTTAAATTTAAGATAGCATTTCTTTAGATGCTTGATTATCTCCTACACACGGCCAGAAAATTTTGAAATACAAATACTGTTTTATAACAGGGATGTCCAACATTATGTTGAGAGTTAACCTAATGTTCTTGAATGTCACTGAAAATTTAGGAGCAGAAGTCAAGGGCTGCAAAGAGAGATGTGAATATATTCCACATACATATTCATTGATTGTCCTGGACTAAACACACACATGATAATCATTTCCCCAAAAATCATTAGCATATTTCCCTTCTGCTTTATGCATGCTTTGTTCTGTCCTGAGGGTCTCTCTGGTGATCCATAATGGTTGGGGACCCCAATGTTCCAGATGACCTGGCAGAGTTGGTTAGGCACTGGGGCTGTAGAAATTCCAGTTTTACTTCTTACATAGTGGGCATTGTGCAGTTCCATACGCCAGTGGTTTTGTTTCATCGACCTGGTGTAGACAATTTATCATCTGGTAAAGTACAAGATCTATCAATCTTTCATTTTTCATTAATTCTCTTCATTTGACATTCAGTCCTTAGGTAAATGTAATCACCGTGCAAGTATGCATTCATATAACTGTACATACATAGAATTATTTTCAGTGCATCCTTTATTCCCACCTGTGAAGTATACACACCTCTCCAAACAAGTATGTTTGCAGCCTGAGGAAGGGAAACAGAATGGAACCCTCACATGTTTGATGCTGGGTTTTAAACATTTACAGTCATGAGTCTAAACGTCTGTGAAATGGCTGAAGGACCATAACAAAATGGTTCTAGTGCTCAGGAAAAAAAGTCAGAGGCTTTATTAGCACAGGCATGGCACGACTCTAACATGGCAGCACCATTTCCATTCTGTGCTTTCTGTTATCAAGCCAGATAAAAATACAGACATAACAAATGCTTAACTGCCTGAGCCTATTTATCTAAATATAACCTGGTACCTCTGGAGGGCTTGTGTCTACAGACTTGAGACAAACTCTGCTATGTCCTCCACTACTGAGAACACTGATGAAGTAACCCAAACTATCACTCTAAGGGGAAAAACAAAAAACAAACAAAAAACCCAAAACAAACAACAACAAAAAAAATCCAAACAAAAAACCCCTTCACTTCATTAATTTCCAAATCTCTCATTATCAGGGAAAAGTGAAGGCAAATTGGGAAGAATTTGTTGAATAACAGAAATGGTTTTCAGAAGGATAAATAAAAACTGATAACTGAAAGGTGATTAAATAACCTCAATGAAACTAAATGTGCTTACAACTGCTTCATTGAACAAAAAAAACCCTGTGTATAATTACAATATTAGGAATTTTTTATACCATTAACAGAAAAATAAATAACATTACTTCATGATAACAGTGTGTCTTAAAGAAATAGATTGAAATTAAGTGAAATTTTAAAAAAACCCTAGAACAATTTCAAGGAAATCTTTTTTTCAATATCTATTAAGCAGTGGAAACCTTCTTAATGGTAAAACTCCCACTCTTTGCTAATATTAGGTAGACAAACAAAGAATGGAACATAATAAATTTATCTGAGGTTCAGTTCTACCCCACTCAGTCATATTTCTGGTTTAGCAGCAGGAAGATGAACTGCATGACTGTAAGAAATTTCAGATATTTTAATAATTACCATTTTGATGTGTGGTTATACAACTATCTAATACTGTGTGGTATATATACCTATATATATTTAGCTACTAATAATAGGTAATAGTATTCATTTACTACATAAACTTGAAGGTCCTTTCTGATATTTTTCACTTTCACAGAATCACAGAATAATTGAAGTTGCAAGGGACCCCTGAAGGTCACCACCTGGTCAAATCTTCTTGTTCAAGTAGAGCCACCTATCGTTGCTTGCCCAAGACCACGCCCAGATAGTTTTTGAATATAACAAAGGACTGAGACTCCACAACTTTCCTTAGCAGACTGTACCAGAGTTGTCATCCCCACAGTAAAATAGTGTTCCCTGACATTTAGATGGAGTCTTCTGTGTTTCTGGTTGTGCCCATTGCCTCTGCTCCTATCACTTGACACAACTGAGGTGATATTGCCTCTGACTTCTTTGCAGGCTCCCTTCAGGAATTTATATATTAATGACATGCCTGGAGCCTTCTCTTCTCAAGTCTAAACAGTCTCAGCTCTCTCAACCTTTCCTCACAGGAGAAGTGCTCCAGTCTCTTAATGTTTGTGACCCTTTGCTGGACTCTTTCCAGTATGCCCACGTTTATGTATATCCTTTTTTCAGAAGTGGTCTGCTCCTGCAACTGTCGTTGAAATAGCTCATCTCCACACATGATGATGATTATAGAAAACAGGTAATTGCTAAGTGAACAGAGCTTTTGAAATCAGGGTCTCGACTGACTTGCAAAAGACTAAAACTCATCTATATCACTCTGTATCATATATCCTGACTTGGTTTTGGTATAGTATTTTGCTGTTGTTCATTTTCCCCCTGCCCCTGCTTATCTCTCCCAACCCAGTTTGTACCACTGCAGAAAAAAAAACCAGATATACTCTTTTTTTTTTTTTTTTTTTTTTTTTAATTTGATGAGGTAGTTCAACAATGAAGAGGGATAATGGATTAATCTTTGGTCAGATCACCCATGAAAGGAAAAGTCTACTCTTCATTGTTCTTGAAGGATATTTTGGTTTTGCCCAGTGCAGTCTCAGATTTTATTTTGGTAGTATGTGGTTACTTCATGTCTCTGCTTGTTCTTATGATTGATGCTGCCACATGCTCGCTATAATGTTCTTATCTCAGACACGAAGCAAACATGGCAAACATTGTTCTTTTTCTATTTGCTTTTAATTACAGAGGGTGAAAACAATGAATATTAATAACAACATGATGCTATTATCGATAAATTAAATACTTCTCAGGTGAATGTCATAGGAAACAAGCAACCCATAAAAAATCACTGCAAATGCTATACATTTGTTTATAAGACACAATGAGAAATCTTGCAGTTCAATTTGCCTTTGTAATTTCAAGCATTCTGCATGTTCTATTCTGAAATAGTATGGATCTACAATAGAAAGTCAAACAGCATCACTATATTTGAAGGCCAGTGAAGGTAAAAAGAGAGATTCATTTTTTTAAATTGGTCATTATCAGAAAATAATTTTGAAACAGACATACTGCATGATTGCAGCAGATAATGTACCTGTTCACCAAACTTTTGAAAGCTTCTCCTTCATTTCTATAAAATAATTGGGGTCCTACATATCAAAACCTATTTTCTCTCATACAGAAAATATTAAAAATTAAAATATAAGGCTGGATTCATTATTACTGCAACTTGTTATTCTTAAGTTATACATTTTTCATCACTTTGATTTGTATTACTTTTGCTAACCTTTCTGTCGCTGTTACTACCGAGACTGCGATGCCTTGTGACTTATACCTCCTATTACCACGAGATGGCACTGAAAAACCTTGTAATTCCTTTTTTTTTCCTGTCGTACGAATCCATACCAATTTCTTCATGGTAAGGGATTGGAAACAGTCCAGAACTGGAACTTACTGAGTTGGAGAAGGCTTACTGAAACACAGTAATTGCTACTTGGTGTAGTACTACCTACCTTTGTTGTTTGAAACTCTAACTGCCAAAAGAGGAAGATATTTAAAATGCTAAATGAATGTTATACTTTCACAGCAATGAAAATGAGGCTTTTTATTTTTTTTTTTTTAATTCTGTTTGTGAGGTCCTGGAGTTTTGATTTTGCATGTCCTATAGAAACAAACAGGAGGGAATGGAAGACACCATGCTGCTAGCCATTTCTGACCTTGTAGCCATTACTGAAACTTGGCAGGATGAATCCCGTGATTGGAGTGTGGTTATGGCTCAATGGCTGCAGCCTGTTGAGAAGAGATGAAAAGGAAATAGAGGAGAGGGGGTTGCCCTCTGCATTAAGATGGAGATTAACTATGAAGAGCCATCTATGAGGAGCAGCCACGAGCAGGTAGAAAGCCTTTGGGTAAAAATCAGAGGCTGAGGCAAAAAAGGGAACTCTGTGGCTTGGCATGGGGGGTAATTTCTTAAGGCAGGTGATGGACAGCCCTACCAGAGAGAATGCAATACTAGATTTGATGATCACCAGCTTAAGAGAGCTAATTGGCAATGTCAAGACTGCAGCAGTCATGGATTGGTGGAGTTCACAGTCTTGAGAAATATAGGTCAGAAAAGGAGTAAAGTCAGGCTCTTGAACTTAAGGAAGACAGATTTCCAACTAACTGGGGAGATTGTTAGTGGGATCCTCTGGGAGACTGCCCCCATGTATTTCACCAAACAGAGTTTACAGTTGTGGGTTTTTTTGCTTTCCCTTAATCTCTTTTGTTACCTGATTTTCTTATTCAATTTCTTGACCTTTTCCTTGTTCTTTCTTCGGCATACCAGTCCGTTTAATTCTCTCTGACTTTTGTTTTCTTTTTACAACCTCCACCTAGATCTCTTGTCTCCTAGAAATATATCATACCCTTGGTGTTGTCAAAATACACACAGAAGGGAAAAACACTGAGATAATTAGTATTACAAACAGGAAACTCTGACATACGATCAACTCCTACCCAGGAAAAAAACAACTTTATTTTTTTGACAAATGAGCATCAACATAATTTGTATCTTCTTAGTAAACTAGGTTGAATGTTACAGTAAAGTTAGGTAAAATACTGTTTACTGGGAAATTCTGAGAGGAGAGGTACTATTTAATGGGGAAATAATAGTGAGTTTTTTTCCTAAAACCCTTACAATAAGATTTCTTTGACTGTATATATTTAAGCTATTAACTGCATAGAACAACTACCTTTTTCTTTTATATTTTATAAAGCAGCCTGCATGCTGCCAGCCTTCTGCAGCACCAGATGACAGTCTGTTAAAGCCTGCAAAAGAGCTGAAGACAGTTTGCATCCTCTGTGAAATCCCCGAAAAAGATTAAGAGAAAGCAACTTCTTGCAGTTTCATAAAAGGAGACAAGAAAAAATCTCTATGAGAAAGTGTGTATTCTTGGCTTAGTTCATGAGTACCCCACAGTGTTGGGAAGAGGCAAGAGAGCTCACATATTAGAGATATGAGGCTTTCTTTCCTTTTTCTTCAGGATGAGCTCCCTAAAGAGCCTTTGGTACTAGAAAATAGCTATGTAAAATAAGTGCCTGTGCCAAACGTGAATATGTGAATTGCTCTATAGGGTTAAGTTACCATGCAACAACTCTTGTTTTCTGCCAAAATGGGTGCTGCTTTTTCAAAGTGTCTCTATTTGGAATTGCACTGATTTTCTGCAGTATCTTATGTTTGAGTACCTTGAGATGCATCCAACTTTATTGCCTTAAAATACACCCACATCATGTCCCAGAGGTTCCTGCTTTTGCTTTATATGATTTTGTCTTCTCACTTCATATTGTATAATACTATTCTGTTATTATGACTAAGTATCAAACTTCTCGGGAAATTAGACATACACCAGTAATGAATTGTGCCATTTACTACTACAGTTGTACTAGTATGTAATTCAAGCACTAGGTATATACCTGATGTAAATCAGGAATCTTGATAGACTTTGGCCTTGATAGCAAGTTTTTACCAGTTGAGGCTAGGACAAAAACCAAAGAACATTCCATTTCTTGACAAGAGTTTTATTGAAATAGCAATGTTTTAAGTATATTTTCCAAGTGAAAAGCTAAAACATTGCATGTGATTATGCATTATTTTCAACATTATTTGTTTAACGTTGAAGTTCGTACTCTGAGAACAAACAGAGATGAATGCTGAAGTATAAACCTGACTCTGAATACATATTGATATTGCTCTTTATTTATTCATCACTGTTGTTTCAGTAGCTTGGGTGTTGAACTAGATTATTGTTAGAAACTGAATAGGAAATTATCTAAACCCTACCTCAGGAATGACAAACATTTTATGTTGCATTTCCCATCCCTTTTTTTTTTTTTTTTTTTTTTTAAGTCTAGCTTTTATATTTTGGGTGGGAGTCATTCTAGTACTTCACAAGAATGTGTCCTACGCTTAAATTACAAGTAAGTTAGCAAAAGAGTTTTTATCAGAAAATTTTTTACTGGAAGATAAATGCACTGATATATTGTCATAGAAAATGTTATTTATATACTGCAATTTTGCCTGATGTATCCAGCTTAGAGATGTACTAGATGTACTAGTGATGTACTAGAATTAAAGATGGCCTTTGCTCCATAACTTTTTGTCAGATGCACACTGTGCTACGTGGCTTCACAAAAACTCTTAAAGCAATTAAAGATCAACAGAAAGCTTTGCCCTGATTTCTCTCTGCAAGTCTTGATTTGTTCTTTGCACTCACCGTGCAGAAAGGGTGATGGAAGCTCTGCTTCTGTGAAAGACACTCACAGCTGAGAATAATACAGGAGCTGTAAGTCAGCTTTTGATTTACCCTTTGATTTACTTGAATAATTCAAAAGTCATCTGTTGATATGTTTTTCAATTATTGCAAATTTTCAGAACTCCTAGTCTGAAATGTACCTCCTATTCCTACACAGTTTGAATCTGAATATTTTACTTTCAAAGTCAATCGTAATTCCAGATTTGACATTGATTAAGGCTCAAGAGAATATTTTAAAATTCATTTAAATAGTTATAAAGAAACACAATTCTTCTACAGATAAAGAAAGAACGACTTACAAAATCAAATGAATAATTGAATAGTTTTAACTCTGTGATATCTATGCAGTATCTGATGATGGAAACCACAGTTGTCTGTGATCTCTTCTCTAATCGCCAAACTAAACTCTCTAAATGGACCTTAAATCCTTTCACACAGAAACCAAAAATTAAAGAAAAAATCACCACCAAAACCAAAATCAGTTAAAAAAAAAAAAAAAAATCTTCCCTGTCATTTTAAAGAACTCAAACATACAATTGATTAACCAGCACCAGGAAAGTTGTGCAAAGAAAAACATAACCATGATACTACCTACCTATTGACATCTGAAGTCAAATACTATTTCCTGAACAAGAGTATTCTGGGGATTTTTTCCTATCATGTGGCACAGAAGTCCATCAGCCTCCTGGACAGCATTAGCAATGTTGCCAGCAAGACAAGGGAGGCGGTCTTTCACCTGTGCTGAGCAATAGAACTGGAACTCCAGCCTCAGTTCTGGGGGAAGTCCAAGACAAGCAGGTCATATTGGGGATAACTTAGAGCAGGTCTACAGAGGTGATTCAGACACTGGAACATCTGACATGGAGAAAAAGGTTCAGAGAGTTGGGACTTGCAGCTGGAGAGTCCTCCTCCCAGAGGAGAGGACTGACTCACAGGGAATTGTTAATGTGGATAAATACCTGATAGGAAGGAGGGAATGAAGAAGATGAAACTAAACTCTTGTTAGTGGTGTGCTCTGACAGAACATAAGTATATGGGCACAAGTGAGCACACATTAAATTCCATCTAAACACAAGAATACTGGGAATTTTCCCTTTTTAATTTTTTTTTTTTAATTCCTTTTCTTTTACTGTGAGGGTGATCAGTCACTTGCATAGGCTGCACAGAGGGGCTGTGGAGTCTGCAGCCTTGGAGGTATTGCAAACCTCCATGAGTATGTCCCTCGAAAACTGTTCCAGCTGACCCTGCTTTGTACAGGAGCAGCCTGGACTAGACAAACTCCAGGGGTCCTAATGACACTATGAATCTTAACGTTTCTCTGAATTTAAAATCAGATATAAACAATAGATATTTCTGCTTTTTTTAACCCTTGATCACCAAAGTAGGACCTTGTATGTATGCAAGAAAAAAAAGGTAATGAGAACCTGTCCTTTCTATATTTAAACCTAACAAGAATTATTAGGCTGTTAACATTTTTGATTTAGCTTAATTACAGCAATTAAGAGATTACCTGCACTGAAGCACTTATCTGCAGCAGATCTAGCCTAGAGGTGAGAATCAAAGGGAGAAGAAAAGGGAAATAGTTCATTATTTCTCAGTTCAAGTTGACACCAGACTTCAAGGCATATTTGTCACCTTTCCACTGTGTTTTAAAGCAAGTTTCTAAATCACTGATCTCTGTGGAAGAGAAAAATGTAATTGAAGGTCTCTTGGAACTTTCAGTCTATTCATGACTTTTCTACTAATACTGGGGAGGAAGAAAATCTATGACTTTCCGGCATCAGTCCTTTAATTTTGTTCAGTGTTACCACATTTTAATGTCCTAAAATGATGAAGTTCTTACCAATGTGGTACAAGTGATGGTAACTGATGTAAACTGATATAAACTTATTTGCTAACTTATCTACAATAATAATTCTATTAGAGCATTTTCACCTTCCGAGTTTAGGCCACTTAATCTTCGGGCACATGCTTGCCTTAAATGTTAAGGTTTTTTTTAAGTATTAGTTCAATTACTAAAATGACAGCCACAAAATAAAAGTTGGAATGAAATAAAACCAACCAAACAAACAAGAAGATGGGAAATGTAACATGAAATGGTTTGCTTTTCTGAGCTAGTGCTTACAATATTTCCTAGGCAGCTTCTGAAAGTAATCCAGCTCAACACCTAAGCCACTGAAATACCAATATGAAGAAGGAAACAGTAATATCAGTGTGTATTCAGAACCTCATATTTACTTCAGTTTTGAGTTCTTATCCATTTGTTTATTTTCAAAGTATGAACAGTATCATATGTACAGTAATTTCATGACCATAAGGCACACCAGACTATAAGGCGCACCTCCCAGGAGGTGGCAAATGTCGCAACTTTGTAGATCATATAAGGTGCACCAGACTATAAGGTGCACTTCCGGATTCGGACCAAAATTTTAGTCAAAAGGGTGCGCCTTATAGTCGTGAAATTACTGTATTTCAACCCCCATGTGGAAGTGGGTTTTTGCTTTATTTTATCAACTGAAGCCTTTAATGACTGCTGGAAAACAGAAAAGGTCACCAATTCTTTCATAGCAACTTAAAATTTCAAGGTTTTCCCACATCAGAATTCAGCTCTAATTTGCCACATATTGCTCTTATTACATTGTCCATTTGCATTACCTCTTACAACTGCTATTTTATCTGCTCTCAAATATCTTAGGGGCCTAAAAAATTTTAAACCAACAGTGATATTCCACCCTTACGGGGGAGTATGGAAGTTTCTTAGATGTTCATGGTCAAAAGGAACAACAAAAGTCAGAGGGCCCACAAAAGTTTAAGATATTTTTAAAATAAATAATACCCTTCGCATGGAAATACTTGTCTTAGTCCCTTATCTACTCATATAAGCACACGACAGTGTGTTTTGGATAAAAGGGGAGGGTGAACGGGGAGAGAAGGAGATGGATTAAAGTTAGGAAGAAAATAAAGGAAGAAATGAAGAAAGAGAAATCACTAATTCTAGCACCAGCACTGAACCACCTGATGTGGTATCTGGAGTCCTGACGCATACATGCCTCCAGGATTCATGGAGGTATCTTTTTAAAGATGAGTTTTCCCTGCCCTGGAGATAAGTTTCCCGCTTTCTATGTAAATTTGTTATTGTGCACAGACTGTTCTTTTAGACCTTCCTGGAAATGGGTTGGAGGCTTTTGTGATTCTCTGGCGATCTTGACCCCACACACAGTTCATGTTCATTTCTCAACCTCATTCCTGTGCTTGCACAATATTGTGTTGGGATTATCTCCAGGAGGCAGAACAAGGTTCCTTGTCCCAGAAAATTGCTACTTAGCTCTGTATGGCCTCCAGTCACATCCCAAACCCTTGCCCCCTGAGTTACTTGTTGTTCTTGTCCCAATCTACAAGAAACTAATAACCCCCTTAATCCCAAATCTCATATTACTAATGGGAAGCATTGTAAACGTTTCTCTAACCATTCATCCATAGATGCTATAGGCTGTGGTCACAGAGACAGGTACCATACCTTGTGTGAATAGATATAAAAACAATACTAGCAAACAGAATGTCTGATATATGCCATTCTGGGGGTCCATGCAATATGATACTATTTCATGGCCAATGGGTATTTTGAGTTCCTAATGGGAAAGTGTGTTGGACCCTAAAGATAAAACGTGGAAAGGATGAATCAATGGGAACTAAAGTGAAATGGGAGAGTAGGGAACATACATGCTGCCTAATTCAGATACATATTTTTAAGTTTTGTCTTGCCTTAGATTGGGCAGCTAGATTGGGAAGCTAAATCTATGGTTTGGGGTTTTTATTTTCTCTCAACTTAGAGGAAAATACAGACAATAATACCCTGTGTAGTCTCTTGGAGGAATAGATTCTAATCACAGATCGGTATAGCATTTGAGTACAAACAGCTCTTTAGCTAATGTACAGAACTAAAGAGAGCTGTTCAGTTGTTTGAAGCAGAAAAAAACACTACATATGTGTGTGTGTGTGTGTGTGTCTTTCTTTAAGCAGTAAGTGATCCATCTGTCTTAAATTACACTCTAATGCGTTTCTTCCTCAAATCTACTGCTTTGGTATTATGCTACTTGCTCATCAACCAGTTCTGAATTCCAGTTCAGAGGGAGCTATAAGGTCTCACAGTGATATAGTGGTATGTCTATGCTGTAGTTTATGCTTCAACATTCAGTGAATCACATATGCTGTGCATATGTAAACATGAATTTCTAGTGCAATGAGCTGCAAGGCCTTGAACACTGAAAATTTGATTAAAGAACAAGAGAATTTTCAGCACCAGAGTTTTACTTTTCAGTCTCCAAGATCAAAACCAGAGCCATGGTGAGACTCATAATCCAAGGATATTTGTTTTGAGAGCCTGAATTTCACCTGATATATTAAATGTATCCTGAAAATTTCCTCAAAGTTCATTGATACCACACTTGTGCTGGGTGGAGAATTTTATTTTTTTCTTCTGGGCAAACCCAATACCCATTACCTCTGTTTCTTTAACATTCATTAGATGAGTGGACTGAGGGCAGGAATAGTGGATACTCTGGGATTCTAGACAAATAATCAAATGACACTTTACAAGGATGTTTGGATCTTGCACGACAAGAATTTAACATTCATGTAAGGAAGGCAGAAGTCAATTGTGTGGTATGTGTCAGCACACATTTTAATCTTCCTGCAATGCAGTAAGAAACAAGACCATCATTTGCAGTATTTAAAGGGAAATCCCAACACACACAATATTCTATATTAAGGATTATGAAAGTAGGATGTGAAACTATATCATAACACACACTTTAAACTGCTGCCCACCCCCCCACCGCCCCCCATCTTTTACTGCACTCAGACTGTAAGGATATAAAAGCCCAGGGGTTCCTTTATTTGGGGTCCCTTCCCAGAGACACACAGCTCAAGCTGAGATTTTGTTATTTTTTATCTAGGACCATAATCAATTTTTATTTAGCACTATAATCAAATTATTTAAAGGATCTGGACATCTGAGACTCTGCTGTGGGAAACCTGGGGCCAAGAAGTTAAGGAAACTTGGTCTGATTGTATGAGTGTGGGGTGTGTAGTGGCAGAGGGGCTTCAGTCCCAGGTGGTGCAAAAGCATCTGCCGGAGTGGCACCTGGATGGTCAGACAGGGAAGTTTCCTTAATAAAGATTATTCTTGTCTAACAACTTTTTATAAGTTTGTTGGGTTTTTAAAGTCTAATTTCTCTTCAGATCAGTATTAATTTTTTTTTTCATTAAATAACAGGACCACAAAACCACAAAGAATCACTAAGATTTGGAAGGACTTCAGAAGTCTGCCTAGTCTAACCTGCTCCTAACAAAGCAGAGACAACCAGAATAGATTTTTGAGGGTCATATCCAGACAGACTTGGAACATCTCTCAGGTTGAAGACTCCATAGCCTCTCTGTGCAATCTGTGCAAGTGTTTAATCACCCTTCCAATAAAAAAACAAACAAACAAAAAACCCCCAAAACCACAGAACAACCAAACTGAAGAGAGTGCAATCAAGGAAGTTGATGGACTTCTGTGTCACAAGGTTCCATCAGTCATTTGACACCCAGCTTGTACTGTTGCATGGGATTATTCCTCCTCAGGTACCTGGCTTTTATTTTTTAATTAAATTTATAAAAACTGCCTAATTTGGATTGAAAGCTGAAGAATTATTGTTTAGGCTTAACATTCCTAAATGTTAATTGATTTTTTTAAAAAAATATTTTTAAAAAAATGCGGTATCATTAAAAAAGCAGAGTTAAATACAAAAGAGAAAGAAATACTTCTACCAGAAAGATACAAATCGTTCTTATACAAATCAGATATATCTTGAAACTTTAAGATAGACCTGCCACTGGCCAAGGCTGAGCACATCAGAAATGGTGATACTGACTCTGTGATAATATATTTAGGAAGGTGGGGGCAGGGAGAGAAAATTTTGTGCAGAAGTAATTGCAGCCACAAAAGAGAGGAGTAAGAATGCATAAGAGAAAGAATTGTGCAAACCCCAAGGTCAGCAGAGAAGGAGGGCACTCTTAGGATTTGTTTTAGTTGTTATTGTCTTGTTCTGATTTTGGCTGGTTAAATTTCCCCAACTCAAATCTGTTTTGCCCATGACAGTAACTGGTGAGTGAACTCTCCCTGCATTTACCTCATGAGCCTTTTTGTCATATTTTCTTTACCCTGTCCAGTTGAGGAGGGGAATGAGACTGCAGCTTTGGTCAGCTCTTAGCATTCAACCATGGTTAAAGTACTATACAATTTTATCAATTTAATTTCATTTAGTAAATAAAATCAGGGGGAAAAAAATCAATTTTAAAATCAGCATTATTTTATTGCCATTAAAAAGTCATTGTGTATTGACAGAAGTTTTAAGTACGAGTTTGAAGGTTTTATTTCCATAAGTGAAAGACTCAAGGTTTAATGATTCTTTTATTATCTGTCTTATGATTTTGATATCTCTGAGATATTTGTGTAGTTTTCAGACCTGATAAGATATTACAAAGCCTTTTGCATATACTGTTCTTATCTTGGATTTTTGATGATCACTAATATAAACCTAAGATTTTCAGAAATCAGGATTTATTTTGTGAGGAAACCACACATTTGTTCTGCATAGTATCTAAAGCTTTATGCTTGGAAACAACAGAAGTTATTAAAAGTCAAGGATAAGGATTTTATTTTATTTTATTTGACAGTAGAAACATATCTCCCCCCAAAAAATTGCCTTTATTTAAATGCATTTTGTATGATGCTTTTGAAAAGTACTCTGCATTCGGCTGTCTAGTTGAAGCTGAAACGACATAATTTCATGTTACATTTTCACTGTACTATATGTGACATTTTTGCACCAGAAATGCATCACTCTTAAAAACAAGGGAAGAATACTGAGAAAAAACAACCTTCTTTCTTATAAAAGAAAGGGAAGGAATTTCTGCCTGCATAAACCTGAGTTCTGTGTGTGATCTGGGAATAAGTATCCTAATTTCTACATTATAACCTCTGATACCTCAATGTATAGCACTTTTAAAGTATGAAATTACAACCAGATAGGCAGAGCTTAAATATTTCTCTTCTTTTAGCAGAAACATTTTTGTGCAATATATAAGGCTTCTACGTGCATCTTTAAAATTTTGGGGGTTCAGAAACTGCAAACATTTCTGGAAAGAAAGGAACTCTAAAAAAAATGGGAAGAAGGGGGAAAAGGGCACTTAGACTGTTGTCTGTGAAGATTGTAAAGACTCAGTACCAGTATCTACCTCAATATCTGCCCTATTTACTTATTTTTCTTTCTTTATTCTGATGTTAAAGGGGACCGGTTACAAAAAAAGCAAAAAAAGAAAAAAAAAAAAAATCCCATGTCACCAGAAACTACAGCCTCTTTTGTATTCTTCTTACTATAAACCTGACATTTTTACTACATTGAAACGTTACCTCCACTCTTCTGGTTCAGTTTGTCAGGGCATAATTAGCCAGGTGCAAAGAGACCCTGCCAGAAGAACTTAAGGATATAAAACAATTATTGGCTGCCTACCATGAACAAAAGACTGATAATTCTTGTGCCCAAAGGTACCTAAAGATCATTTTTGGCCATGCAGACATCAGTTTCTGAAACTATTTCTACTGCTGTTGAGTTGCCATCATTCCCTATAGAGATGTGAGTGGTGGTATTTATGCCACAGGCCTGGAGATGCAGCAAGCGTGCGGCTATATTCCAACTAACCACTCCTGTTCTGTTTTGATTTTCCAGTAGGATTATACATTTTTCCACATGGGTGCATCCTTCTGGAATCCTTGAGCTAATAACTGTCTATTTCTCTTAACACTTCTAACCTTATTCATAACTTTATTTTTCTTATCCTTCTGCATTCTTTTCCATAGCTTTCTCTCACAGATTTGCATTTTTTTTTCATAAATTGGAACAAAAGTCATTCTGCAACGCTACATCTAAACTGGTCCTTAAACCCCCTGTGGCATCCAGAACACTGAGCCTCAGAGCCAGGGGGTTTATAGCACAGTTTGCAGAGAGAGAGGCGTGACTGTGATGACCAGAACACAGAAAGCATCCACTCCAGTCTATGTGCCTATGCATGTATGTTTGCATATATGTAGAGCAGATACACTGGTGTTTCCTCTGGGAAGGACAAGTTTTCCTGTTGTGGAATTTCCAGTAGTGGTAGCACCAAGCTTATAAAGGCTTCAGGGCTGTAAGTGTATACTGGACTTTATCCCAGTACCTCTAATAGAATGTGTACCTTTGCTCTGAGGGACACTGCCTCCAGCTGAATCCAGGGAAGTTTAAGGTGAAGGAAACTGTGTATAAAAGTATAGTAGAGCAATGTCCTCATTTTTCATTCCTATCAACTTCTGTCATATATCCAAGACCTCAAAAAAATGATACCTCAACAGCAGGGACCCAAATCACATATGATAAGATCCTCTAGAGGATGATCCAGAACATATGCCTAAATTAGCACTTAGTAAAGATAAATGCAACATTTAAATATTTTTATTTCTTTGAATGGGAAGTCTACTGATTGTAAGGAAGCAAAGATTCAAACTGCCTACCACCTTTCAACTGCAGAGGTTCAGATTCATATTCAGGCTAGACCATGAATTTTGTTGATTTATAACCTTATCTTAGTCTGAGATTTAACAACAGCAGTAAGTATTTTTTATTATCTTTCTTTGATTTGGTGAGGGAGGAAGAAGAATAAAATGGAAGAGAACTGCACATCAGCTGCAGTTATGTAGATTCTACAAGTAAATTTGACATGTAGTATATTAATCTTACTGAAGATATATTAGTACAGTAATTTCACGAATACAAGCCGCACCAATTTGACCAAAATTTTGGTGGAAACCCGGAAGTGCGGCTAATATTCCGGGGCGGCTAATACATTAACAAAATTCTAAAAGCTGCCAACACGGAAGTGAGAGCCCGCGGCAGCCCCAAGCCAAGCTGGAGCCCGGCCGGCCCCGGCAGAGGTGGGAAAGCCTGGCAGAGGCGGGGCCAGCAGTGGGGGGGGCGGGCGGCAGAGCCTGAGCCAGCAGGGCGGGGCAGGGGGGCGGCAGAGCCCGGGCCAGCAGGGCGCGGGAGCCGGGAACTGGGGCTAGCAGTGCAGGGGAGCATGGCAAAAGCAGGAAGGCCGGCGGGTGGGGCTGCCTGGCAGCGGGGGAAGCCCAGCAGAATCGGGACCAGCAGCGTAGGGGAGCCTGGCGGTGCGTGGGCATGCAGTGCCGGCCAGGGCGAGGAAACGCAGCGGCGGTGCAGATGGGAGGGGGCGGCCGGCGAGCCTGGCAGCGGCGGCAGTTCCTGGCCCGCCGGCAGGGCGACTACGTAAACAATGCAGCGGCGACGCGGCCGGCATGCGTGCCAGCGGTGGCAGTGCCTGGCCCGCCGGCAGGGCGACTACTTAAACAACGCAGCGGCGACGCGGCCGGCATGCCTGCCAGCGGCGGCAGTGCCTGGCCCGCCGGCAGGGCGACTACGTAAACAACGCAGCGGCGACGCGGCCGGCATGCCTGCCAGCGGCGGCAGTGCCTGGCCCGCCGGCAGGGCGACTACGTGAACGCAGCGGCGACGCGGCCGGCATGCCTGCCAGCGGCGGCAGTGCCTGGCCCGCCGGCAGGGCGACTACGTAAACGCAGCGGCGGGGCGGTGCTGACGGGACAGGGGGGCCAGTGAGCCCGGCGGCGGCTGCAGCACCACCCAGCCGGCCCCGTCGGCAACCATGAGCGGGCCGAGCCTGCCTGGCCCCGCCCCGAGCCAGTAAAGCCCGCTATGCCGCGATCCTGTTACTAATTGGCCAGTTTGTGAAAGCTGCGCACGGATTCTCGCGACGAACGAAAGTGCGGCTAATATTCGGGGTGTGGCTTATCTATTGACAAAGACAGCAACATTGTCGAGGCACCGGGGGTGCGGCTTATAATCCGTGCGGCTTGTATTCGTGAAACTACTGTAATTACATAACTTATCTTCATTTTTCTCCCATGTGTCTCTTGAGGTACCCTATCTTCCTTAACACCAGAAATGACAAGTGAATCTCACACTGTGTTTATAATTTTGGCACTGTTTTCCTTCACAATCAGCACATCCATGTAGGAGAAAATAATAAACAGAAACACAAAATTAAAAAAATTTAGCAAGTTTCCTGACTCACGAAAATCTGTATTTGTTTCAGAATCATAATTTCTTCCTGTTTAGAGGTGTTTTCCCTTTCAGATGTAAAGTGTGCTTCATTTCAAATAGCACAAGAAATACAAGGCAAAATACGGCTATTAAGAATGGAAAAAGTATATTGAAAAACTATATTTTTGAATATAAGTGAGGCAATTAATTGTTTTCTAATCACTAGCCCTTGTGTAAGAACTAAAATGCTGTATTACACTGATGATAGATTTTATCTGAAGGATTTAAATTTCTGCCAATCGTGTATCTTATGATTGTCTATAGTATTATTATGTGTACTTGGTAACATTTTCCCACCAGCACTAATACTGTTTTACATACTTCTTCTAGTGTTGCTTCAACTGACTGCTTGAGCGAGCATCAGTACTGTTTGAATTAGCATTTTAAATATATATATATATGTATAAATGGATTGAAAATTTTTGCTTGGAGCGTGGCAATATTTTGTATTACTAAGACATTTCCCAAGATGACCAATGTTCTAAGACTGAAAATCAATCTTCACTTCCTTCTGCTTCTAGAAGATTAAGAAAAGGGGAAAAGGGGATTCACATAGCTTAATTCAAGTACTGGTTTTTTTATAATTTTTTTTTTTTAGTACAGGTTTCCTCTCTTTTTGACACTTCTGTTCACATTGTTGTTATATACATTGCACATATATTTATATATATATAGTATATATTTTGATGTTGCAGTACATTTTTCATATCTATATCTTAATATACCCTAAGGAATTTAGGGCCCCCTTTTATATTTCTAGTGGTCTTTTTTTCCCACCACTCTAATCTCATCAATATGTTTGCTAATCTCCTTCACTTTTTTTTTTTTTTTTTTCCCCTGGGTATATATTCCCTCATGTGCTCCCTGCTCATTCATAGTATCTCTCAAAGGCATAAATAATATCAGGCATTAACCCCACAGAAACCAGTGGAGCTAGCAGTTATTTTTCAGCAATTCATCCAGATTTTCTAATTTCTTCTATCCTAATATGCCCTCAAGTTGTTGGGAGTTTTATACATTGTTGTTTGCAAACTTTGCATTTTTCAGTACTAATTTTATTTAATTTTGATGGATAAATTAAGACAACAAAGATAGGCTTTTCTACTTTTTTTGATGTTTTGGGGTTTTTTGACAATAGTGCAAGTACATCACAAGTAACAAGACAAAGACGATAGTATTAACATAGCAGTAAACATAGTATTAATTTTTAAGATGAAGCACAAGGTGAAAAAATATGGTGGACATATTCCACAAGCAGCATTGTTTCTGGTTTCTGAATTTTCACAACAATTTTGTGTTTTCCAGTAGTTGAACTCTGTCTAGGAGATCAAATGTAAACTTCAGACTTCTAAAAAATATTTATTAAGTCCTTTTCTGGAAAAATATGCAAGGATTGTAACATCTTAGGAAGACACAAAGCATATTTGCAAAGTAAAAAGTCTTGCAAAAACATGTAATAAAAAATAGTTGAGAATTTTCAGATCTAAGAAACTCTGCAAGTGATTCATAACTGGAGGGTTTCACAGAACTTAATAAGACATTATTTTCAATTTCATCCCAAATTTGTTGCTACTTCATTTCAATACTTTCAACTGGAATGTTTGCTACATCTCTTAATAAACACATATCACAGGTACACATGCACAATCAGTTAGAAAACTTGTCTGTATAATATAATCCTGTTTTGCATTCATTGCATGACTACTTATAACCAAAACTGAAACTGCTGAAAAGGATTTCACAGTGCTGCAAAGGGCATCATGAATTATTTACAGTAAATCAAATTTTATAACCCTTCTCAATCTTTCATAAACTGTATCTTTGCATTTTATTTGATATTTTATCCAGAGACTTAAAGCCTTATAAGTCAAGGAAATCTCTTAAATTCCTGAGAGGCTTGTAGGAGTATATGAAGAAACAGTTCTTATGGTACCTTCTGCATTTGATGTAGCTCTAAGACTATTGATATCCTGTAAGCTTTCAGTATTTTAGAGAAAGTGAGCAAGATTTTCTGAAATGCTCATCACCGTCAGTACTCTTTTATTAATTTTATTCATGAATTAGGGCTACTGGTAGTTGTTTGAAACAGTTAAAAACTTTTCTCAAACTCAGTCTTTGACTTGGGCTTTTCCTCAGTTTTACAGAGAGCCAAATGTGCAATAATTCTTTAAATTCAGGAGAGTCAAAATATAGGTCATAGATGAGGAATGAGAGTGTGTCCTCAAAAGTGCTAGTGGACACTGGAAAAAAAAGAGGACAGTTCAAAGAGGAAATCCAGGAAGCATATCTTTAAGCATCATCTTTGCAAATAAGTGCCTAGAGAGGCTTATTAATGGAGTTATCTTTGGGGAACATCAGTATGTGTCTTCATTGCAACTGCAGATGTAGTTCTGAGGATAGTTTGTTGGGTTTGGCAGCCAAAGAACAAAAAAAGGAAAATGCAGTTCCTGGAAGGAGAATTTACATTTAAGAAAGCAGGAAATCATATGTCTGAGCCTGCTATTCTCTTAGGACATATGTGGCTGCCATTGTTACAACCATTATCACAGGAACTGGTTCCTCACAGAATTAGTCGTGGCACTCACCCTGCCAATGTTCAGGAGGCATCCAGACAATGCTTTAGTCATACACTTTTGCGTTGGGTAGTCCTATGAGAAGCATGGATTTAGAATAGATCATCCTTACGGAACCCTTTTAACTTGATATATTCCATGATTCTCTGACTAAAAATTATTTCTGAGTTACAAATATACGCAAAAAACCCCCACACATTTACACTATCATCAGGAAAAGTGAATATAAACAAGCCATAGGAGAACTTAGAGACAAATATTTTATTGACAGAAGAGCATGAAGAAGCAATTGTTTCCTTCTATCTCTGACTGAGAATTGTAAGACACTATTTTCAAGATGTGCCCCACAAATGTTTTCATCTTCACATCCCTACAGGTTCTTCTTTGCTCAGAGCCAATTAAGCTTCCCACTTAACAAGGCACATCCTGGAGTTATTGTATCTGTAATGATTCCCGTGGTTTTCTGAAGAGAATTTAATGCCAAGAATTACAGGGTATTTGTTGCTTTACTTTCCACCACATTTAAACCTGCATTATGTGTTTTATCTGCCTTCCCACACACATTCCTTTAGGTAATGCAAAACAATGTGAGATTGGAAAAAAAAAATCATATTTTTTTTTCTGTATCTTATTGGCAATTGATGAGACCTATAACTTCTTGATAGCCCCTGAAATTAATGATGCATGAGAAATGTCTTGCATGTGACACACATGACAAAACTTTCAACAAAGCCAAATGCTTACATGTTAAGTTACTAAGAGTTTATGTAGCAATGAAAATCATATTAGCTTCCTATGACCCTTCCCCTGCCCCTTCCCCTCCCCCTTCCCTTCTTTTCTCTTATGCATTTTCTTGAGTAATATTTTTATTCTTTCACACTGCTATATTGCTATAGATAATAATAATCAAAATGCCGGCATACCTGCCTTCTGGGGCAGGTCATAATGAGGTGCCCCAAAAACTGAACACACAGGACTTGAGTTGAATACAGGGGAACAAATATTGCCCTGGTCCTACTAGCTATGCTATTACTGACACAAGCCAGGATGCCATTGGTCTTCTTGGCCACTTGGGCACATGCTGGATCATGTTCAGCCAGTTGTCAACCAGCACCCCCAGGTTATTTTTCCAGCCATTCTTTCCCCAGCCTGCAGCACTGAATGTGGTTGTTGTGACCCAAGTGCAGGGCTCTGCACTTTGCGTTATGGAACCTCACACAACTGGGCTCAGCCCAACGATCCAGCCTCTCCAGGTCCTTCTGCAGGTCCTTCCTACTCCTATGAAGACCAAAACTCCATTTCAACTTAGTGTTTTTTGCAAGCTTACTGAGGGTGCTCTCAATTCTCTTGCCTGGATAATTTATGAAGATACATAGCAAGACTGACCCCAATACCGAAAAACACAACTTGTCACCACTTGCCAACTGGATTTAATTCCATTCACCACTGCACTATGGGCCTGGACACCCAGGCAGTTTTATCAAAGGAACAGTGTATCCATCCAAGCCATGAGCAGCCAGTTTTTCTAGGAGAATTGTGTGGGAAAAGATTGTCAAAGTCTTTACTAATGAAGAAATTTTCCTCTGAGTTTCACAAGCCACAAATCAATCATATACTAAGAAAAATACAATATAAATTACAAATTACTCAATAAACAACATTCAAAGATGACTAAAGTGTTTTGCAATTTTGGAGTTTTCTATGAGTTTTACTTCAGGTAACATGGCATAATTAACAGGTTAATGAGAAAAGTTGTTTGCTTTGGTTAGCTTTGTCTTTATGCTTAACAGCTTAAGAGAGAAATATCTTTGGAGAGACACATTCATCAATAACAGATTTACAATTTCATTTAACTGTAAGAAATTGCTTGAGTCAGTAATTTGTGTGACTGAAAAGACTCAACCAGTTTGGCTGCTAGAAGTTTTATGTCACATATATTTCAGCAGTACAGCACCAGGGGAATATCTGCTTTCAACTTGACTCTCATTTGAATGAGAAAGATGTTGAATGATTGTAATTTGAGGTTGGCTGTAAATGAACAGTAATGTTCTTGAGTACCTCACTTGATATATTTTGTTTACAGTGTTCCCTTTAAAAATGCTGAATAGTTGCCATGGTAATAAAGCATAAGTAATTCTCATAAGAAAAAAAAAAACTTATTAATTTTATTTTATTCATAGTTTTATATTTCAGTAAACGTTGCTATTTTATACACCAAGGTACAGAACATAATGATAGTATGTGACATTCCACTGCTAGGAAGGATTGTCAATTACTGAACTTTTGTGGTGCTTCTATTTTTGTATCACAGAATGGAGTGCTAACATTCATCAATTTCACCCATGTGCAACTGGAAACATGTTTTTAAAATTTATTATTCAAGCATCTTGGATAAAATAGGCATTGAGTCTACTGAAGAGCATTAAATGCTACATCACACAGAAATATAAAGCAGAGAAAGTAAATTAAGTTAGAAGACTTGAATGGTGATAAATGAAAAATTAGCAAAATATCATCCTCTATTGAAATAATAAAAATAAGGGTAGAATATATATATAACACAATACACAAAGTCAAAATGCCAATTAAACTTTTTATTAACTGGATTTTGGAATTATTTTATGTGTTCCCCAAAAGACAGTGAAACACAAAAAGTAAATCTCCAGGGATAGAGATTAGTTCAATATTTCATAAGAGATTCTGCACTTTTACAGAATCTTGCCTGAATCACTGAAGGATTGAGTAGACAGAGGTGTTAAAGAGTTCAGGATAAAGTCTGTTTCTGAATTGAATTAGTGTGTTTACACAAATATGGGTTCCACTACCATGTGTATGTATTGCTTTTATGCATTTAGTACAGTCAAAGTACAATAAAAACGTATAATTAGAATTTTAAAAATGCTGAAATTGCTAGAATATTAAAAACTAAGACTTTCATCTGCTTTAAAACTTACCTGAACAACACATGGCACTCCAGGGTCCTGTCTTTTTCTTCAGCCCAGTGATCCCTAATAAAGAAACTGCATTCAAGAACTTCTTTTAACAGTCAAAAAATTCTTAGACAAGCCAAATAAACATTCTGGTCATTGTTAATTTAACTCACATCATGGTTTTCTCCTGAAGACTTCACAATTCTCTTTATTTTGACACATGTTCCTTTGCAGTCCTTTGTATCTGGCAGAGCCAAAAAACCATTGACTGAAAGCAATAATTTTGTGCAGCAAAACTCTTGCCTCTGTCATATGATTTGTGATGACCAGTACTTAATGGCAAATTCTTCCCTGTAAATTTAATTATTGTTTATAACTAATTTTTCCATTTAATATTTCAAAATACATTTCAGTTCAAGTTTTTCAATTTATTGCACTGAAAACCATGAATTTGTATGAAAATCGCCTGTTTAGGAGAATCAGATATAGACAATATCATGCGATTGTAAATAAGTTCAGAAAGATAATTTTAAAATGCCCTGAAATTGTTTTGAAACATTGTAGGTAATGTAGCTATTTGCTTTGGTTTCATATAATAAAATAGAATCAAATTTTCACTGCAAAAAATAGCTCACACTGAATATAAATTAGCTCTATCTTAATTTATTGGAGCAACAGTCTTTCAGAATAAAAAAATCACCTAGCACACATTGGAAATTAGTAGACATTTTATTGAAGAAATTGTTTGGTTAAGAAATCTAATAATGTCATAGTTTTAGACAATAAAACAAGTTACTTCCACAATCAGATTATCTTGTGAAAAGGATAGAAAGAAGAAAATATGCTCAAATAGAAATTTTCAATGATTTTTTCTTTATTTAATTTCTTCAGAATTCCAAGATACAATTGTTTTCTTAAGTCAAAATTTTCTTTGTCATTTGACTCCTCATATCTTTATTATTTCAACATGGTATTTTATACTGTATATAGCATTTTTCTGAATATCTAGTTTTTAATATATAACACTAAGCACACTTTCTTTGCATACTTTCATTCTAGCAACACCTTTTTTTTTTCAACATTTCAATAATTCAATGACAGACAAGGTCATGTTATGTATTTTTAATAAATTTGTTTGAGGTATCAATTACCTCTCCAGGAAACTTTTCCAGTGTTTGACCACCCTCTTGATAAGGAAATGCTTCCTAGTGTCCAGTTGAATCTCTCCTGGTGCAGTTTTGAACCACTCCTACCTACCTTATCACTGGATCCCAGGGACTCCATTCCCCTCACCTCAGGAATGTGCAGAAAGCAGTGAGGCTGCTCCTCAGCCTCCTTTCCACCAAACTAGCCAAACCCCAAGTTCTCAGCTTCTCCTCACAGGACATTCCTTTCAGCCCTTTCATCAGCAATTTTTCCCTTCTTTGGACTCATTCAAGGACCTTTAAATCCTTCTTATATTTTCCTAATATCTGATTCATTGTATCACTACTGCATTTCACATTGTTCTATAATCTTACTATGGCCTGCCATCCTCAGTTACAATCTTCCATCTTTCTTTAAAGCACCTCCTACAAATGCTTAACATGAGACTTCTGACTCAGAGTATGTTCATTATACGCTGGTAAGCTCAAGGCTTTAATTTAATCAATTGTCACCTAACATATGGCACATATCTTCCCATGCAGCTTGGTCCTGTTTTGATTCCATGATGATTTTACAATAGTCGATAACAGGGTAACTAAGTAAGCAATAAGTATTTCAAATAGTATTTCTGGATGGTCTTGAATAGTGAATTGTCTGAATAATGAAACATAAATTCACAATTTTGTCAGTGGCAACTGTAGGACCTACATAACTAGTTGACTAAACACTAGTCCAGTTTATTCTTTTTCAATCGTGCTTTTTCAGCAGTTAGGAATAATCAGTTTTAGTAATGAAACAGACACACAAATTAGCAGCAGATCACAAATTGTATGATAGCCTCACATAGTGATCTCAGCTGGAGTTTTTATATGATAATATAATTGCCCAACTTATCCAGGGGTGCCAGGTTAAGTTATTCAGTGATAACTGCAACACACAGATGAGGTCACAGCAAGGTTGAAATTTGATTTTTACTAAACTACATTTATCTCCTTGAGATTCCAGAACTGCATATGAATATTCATATCCTTGAAGGCAGCAACTGCATTAACAATGCACAAATCTGTATTGAAGATGTAGACCTTAAGTATCAGACAGTGATTTTTAAAGAGTTATCAAGTAAGAAGTAAATGAGTGACAGAAACATCAGAACAATGGGAAATGAGCAGACGGTATGCAGAAGACTAAAATAATAATGAGGGAATCCCTTTATTTTTTATTTTATTTTATTTTATTTTTAAGAAGTAATATTGATTTCTTTGGAAAACATGAAAAAATAAATTAGTAAACCTCAAAAATAATGGAACTATCATTGGATTTAACTCTCCTCTTTGAAAGACTTCTACTGCGAATAGACAATGAAATTCTTTACTGTTTATCCTTTTGGGCACTGAAGTGGAAGTGCGAATTTTTAGTAATTTTTAGTCAGTAAACATTAACATGGTTCTGATGATGGAAAAAAAGTGTAGAATTGCAAGTGATGTCTAGCTACAAGAGTGCTTTGGGACAGTGACCCAGAAAAATCATGTCCAAGTGCACACCTATGCACACAGGAGCCTAATAACACCCTTGACCTGCAGCTCTGTTTTAGAGGACTCCCGAAGCTGATTTGAGGAAATCATGAAAGACTTGGATTTGTAAATGCCATGGCACATCCCTGTACTGAAGTAGATCAGATATACAGAAGGAGTGTTTTAGCAGACAGTGACACATGAATGAGGAATATTTTAACTCATCTTTTCTACACATTAATACAGTTATATGGTAATCACCGAGTTTTACTGTCACTGAATGCCTACTGCTGGAAATGGCATGAAAGCACAACTTTTCCTTACCTACTTATTTTTTTTCTGACATATTTAATGAGCAAGAGTTGAAAAGTGTTTGAAAACTGCGTGAAAAATTTCAGAATTCTGTAAATATCATGTGAACAAACCGATTTTGATGGAACAAACAATAAAAATTTCATTATTAAGTTAAATCTGAGTTGGACAGATTGTTAAGTAGACCTTTCTGTGACTTTTCCTTATAGAGTTCACCTCACATACACACGAAAAACAAACCCCAAAATAAACAAGAAAATAGATAGCTACTTTTTATTTAAAACACAAACTGAGATAACAGATCAAATTCAGACTAAGAACAGAACTGACACAAAAGAACTTTTAAACAAATGTATCTCTTTGAGTTACACTGAAAGTCAGTCTCTATTTTCACTCTTACAATACAGTTTTGGCAAATGCTAAGACCTTTTTCTTTCTCTTTCTCTTTTTGGTTGGAACCATCCTGTCCTGTAGAATTTATCTCACTAAGTATACAATTTCTCTTAACTAGTGCTTACTTTTACCAGAAAATACTGCTACTGCTGTTGCAGCAGACCAAAAAGTGTAAAAGAAACCCTACTTTCTCCTCAAGTCAATTCCTTTTAAAAGGGAGATAGCAGGCTGTACATATATTTCAAGTAAGTAGGAACCATCTGTGGCTGCTGTAAATGCAGTGGAAATTTTTGCAACTGCATGTTAGTTTTGGAAGTGAAAATATGACCTACGTTTGCAAGTGTAGCCTTAGATAAAGCCATGATAATACAGAAGTGGTCAGCTCTTTGAACTTGTTGAGAAAATATCTGACACTTTTTATACCAAAATTAACACAGTAAGATCCTGACATTCTCATCTCTGGAAATACCAAGATTTGCATATTTATTGATAATATGCATATTTTCTGAAATGTATTCCCAAAGACTATAAAGTGGTTGCAAAGACACTCTTGTACTGAATTTATGGGAGGCTGTGGAAATAGATACTGGGAATGGGAAGAGACTGCAGGAAGAATATGTGCAAGCAATATATGATGCTTAGGTCTAAGCTAACAAAGCAGCTTTACCTGGCCAAAGCAATGAGTGGTGCCTTAAATATGCAGTTTTGTGCAAGCATGGAAAGTTGATCTGACTCCAAATGACTTCTTTTGGTACTCAGGGATACTAAAGATTAGGAATAGGGAATAGCACCCAGGATGGCTAAATATCAGCCTCATGTAAGTCCTTGGCAGATACATTTGGTTCTGTTATCACTTATGTGGTCGCATATACTAAGAGGCAGCTGGGGGGAAAGGGAGGGATGCATTATCCTTTGCTTAAGTTAACAAAATTAAAATTTTTGCTAAATAAATTTCTGTATTCTTCAGCTCAAAGATTGGGGTTTTTTTCCAAAGCTTTTGTTCTTGGTAGATTCAACTCACACTTCTTGTTTTGAATAACACAAAACAATAAAAAACCCAAAACAAAACAAAAATCCTAAACTGCAACTACAACTCCGAGTTTTTTAAGAACTTGACCATTCCTGAGAAGGTCACTGCTTTATTAATATATTAGGTTCTTCGCAGGATAAATAAAATTCATTTAGTAAGGGAAGTGTTGACACTGATGATACTGTTTCATTAAAACTTAAACAATATTTAATTGTTTTCCATAAAAAATATCCAGTTTTGACCTCCTACTTGTTCTTTAAAAAATTTAGATGTTAATTAAACAACATGTGGAAAAGACTCAAAGACATTATTTCACTGAAGCTTGCAGGAAACCCAGTAAACCCATTTCAGTCTAAAGCACCACCCAGGGAACTGAAACAAGTGTGTGTCAGGATGTTTAATATTATAGCCTAGGGGGACATAACACTTGCTATATGTGGGAAGTAAACAGCAGGCTTTTCACTAAAAAATGAGACAGAGAAAAAACTTGTGATCACAAAACAGAAAACCATATTGCCAATCTGATACAAATGTAAGAGCGTCTCCACAACTCAAGCTGTGCCTTTCCAAACTAAACTCTCATATTATCTTTTGTGAAACTTATTTTTTGTTGCATAGATAGGAAGAACTGAGAAAAACAAAAATTATTTCTCTTTTTCAGACAGTGTCTTCATGGAAAAACTCTGTCCATGTTTTTCACTTTAACTCAGACATCACATGATTATCTGACATATTATATTACTTAAATCAACAGAGCAAAAATGGAAAGCTTCAAAAGTACAAACCCTCTTCACAAATATAAATCAAAATACAGTATTATTTGCAGGGTTTTTTATTATTCCTACATTAAGAAAAGAGAATTTTTTTCAGATGTGATTTCTAGGTATCAACAAATTATATTTTTTAATTCAATTTTTAAATTGCCTTATGATTCAACCCTGCAAAAGTGTGGTATCCTCCCACCTGAAACTTACATTACAAACTAAGTGCAATGTTCCAGAAGTTAATTTTCTAACAAATAACTTCACAAAAGGAAAAGAAAATTTGCATTTTTTCTTTCAGAGAGTTATTAGACTCTTTATTCAGCAAACGTTGACTTGACAATAAGAGCAATAAATTATGTTGGTATTCTCATTTAATAAAAAAGAAAACAGCAATTCATAACTAAATCTTTTCAGGTGAAACAGAACTGCAATTTAGGTTTGTGTTTCAAATTGGTGAAAATGCCACAAAATGACAGCCCAAGGCAGATCAATATTCCTTATTTCAGATACAGTCAAGAAAAAAGGCATTGTACTTTTGTAATACAGCATTATATTTTTCTTTGGGAATTTACTTCCCCCATGTTTTACATAGTGTCAGCAGGTAAAAGTTCAGTCCTATTGTCTGAATAGGTCCATTAGCAGTTCTCGGGCAACTGTTGTTCTCACATCAGCCTAAGTAAATTAAATGCAAACAGCTTCATTGATACAGAGGCTACTAGCCAGTCAAGGAAGCTAACAGTAATTTATCTGTGTTATACTCTGATAACCACAGTTTCTTGGACCCTCGAAATTACCAAGATTCATTGTAGTATGAAACAATAGGGTAAAAGAAGCTCTTTGTCTCTGGCATGCTTAGATTTCTGAGGTTGCTTGATTATTGCAAGTGATAAGAAATAGTGAAAATTAATTAGCCACCAAATTCAAGGATATTTGAAAGGACTTTCATTGTTGAGATCCTTTTTGGTTAATAAAGACAAATTTTTAGGTCTGGGTTTGTTGGGGTTTTTTTTGCTGTTTTGTTAGATTTTGTTTGTTTGAAGGGCTTGGGGGTTTTGTTTGTTTGTTTTAGTTTTTTCAATTGTACTTAAAGCCAAGGAAGTACAGAGGGAAAAAGACTGAGATAGAAGTACAACCTGCACTTAAGTATGCATTACATTATTGAAAAAGAATTTTAAAATGTCCTGAATATAATACTGTTGGGTAACCATCCTTAGCGTAATACTGTTGGGGGACTTTATGTCAGTAATAAGTTAGGGGGTGTGTTAAACAATATTTTTAATCTTTGAATTTTGTCACCTACTCTGGGTGTAAGATTCCTTGCCAAAAGTTCAAAATATTCTTGTGGTAGTTCCTCACTTTTGGGTAATGGAGTCACTTTCTGAATCTAGCCTGTTTGCAATGGACATAACAATCCACCTTATAAGATACAGGAGCAAATAAAAACCTTGACTTTAATGCTTATATATTCCCATGAAAGCCTGAGGGGAAAAAGTTGGTTCCAGTAAAGGCTTC
Source organism: Catharus ustulatus (assembly GCF_009819885.2). Taxonomy (NCBI): domain Eukaryota; kingdom Metazoa; phylum Chordata; class Aves; order Passeriformes; family Turdidae; genus Catharus; species Catharus ustulatus. The sequence goes on from NC_046222.1 coordinate 66,879,793, forward strand.
CTTCCCATATGGATGACAGAAAAATCAAGTCAATAAAATAAATAAGCAAATGAAAGCAAGTTCCATTATTGCATTTACAAGAACTTTTCAAGTCACAATTCAATATCTTAACTAACAAAAATTGTTGCAGCAGCATCTGGCACTACAAAATTGTTAAGTTCTATGACATTTATTTCCATCTAATAATTTGACTGAAAGGTTACATTGACTTGAAGTAGCAGAAAGAGTCTTGCTCATGGTGAAAACATTTGAGGGTTTTTTCTTTCCTCCCCAAATATTCACTGATGATCACAACTGGCATTTCCCTTGTGAAACTCTTACAGCTTCCCTTTAAATCCTTCATTTTAATGAGCTGGATTTATTCTCCTTGTTTACTCTTTGTTTTTATTGTGATGGATGTTTCTTGCTTTGTCTTTAAACTGAGCCATATAGGAAACTGTGTTAGTATGTATATTCCCCATTCCATTCCAACTACTTTGATCACAAAGTTTCGACTAATGATACCAAATACGACACTGTGGATTAGTGTCTGGCTGCACTGAACTGCTTCATTTAGTGTAGGCAGCATAGAATGCTACCAGAATAAATCTAGGGTCATTAGTACAATTGCTCTATGGTGATAACTTTTCAGGCAAGAAACTGGATGTGTCTGCAATCTGAAGTAAATGAGCTCCACAATCTTTAATACGCCAGGCAATACAAGTGAATATACTTGGAAACTGGGATTTTCTGTCCCCACTTACACATGGAGACTGGAAATAACATCTGAAGATATTTTGGTTTTCTTCTCCTAATCACTATATTGTAATATTATGTTCCATATTACTTAATTAGCTGCAGACAGGCTTTTAATCAGAACAGGAACCAAAGAAGGGAGGAAACGCTCTGTGGGTTAATTAATGAAAAGAGAAAGTGAACAAGCTAAAGGTTTGTCACTGTATTAGAAACATAAAGGCCTAAAAGGTTCGTGTGTGTATATACACACACACACAGACACATATACATACCTACTTTGTGCATTTTGTATGCATACCTAATACTACTTTTTGTGTAACTGAATTGAAAAACAAGAATTTAGCTCCTATAATGTATTGTGAAATGTCTGACCTCCTAAATGGGTTCAAGTGTAGCTTACTGTTTCCCATCACAAGGTCACTGCTGTATTTAAGAGCCTTGAGAAAAAAAGATAATTGATTCAGCTGATCTATGCTCCTTGCTCATCTTACTATGCCTATTTCTCATCTGCCCTGTGTTAATCACCAAGTCCACAACCTGCTGATGTCCTCCATTACATCATAATTAGAATAAGCAGGCAGAGATGGGGAAAGCTGGTGAAATTATTCATTTTTTCTTCTGAAGAGCCAGATGTTGCTGGATAGATTTCATTTAATTCTATGACAGCTGCAATAATAGTCTCCATGTGCAGAGAGCTGATAGTTACATTGATAATGGGGAAAGTGAGCTGTGCTTCTTAGCTAGTTAGTTATGGCTAGTCATTTTTTGGGGATCATCTCATCCTATTTGGCAATTATAGTAGATTTGGAATGGATTTAACATACACATATGAAAAATAATTAAAACATAATTTCAGAGAAATTGAATACAAAATTGATTTGTTTTTAACAAAATTTTCCTATTTGGTAACATTATCTAAGAGACAATATATACTGAATTTGTACATCATATTGTTAAAGCTGAGACATCTTTTCTGTTCAATGTTTATGTTTTTAAAACTGATAATGACTGTGATGAATATCAAGATATCTAGAGAAAGATAAAGTTTTCTAAAATGCATTTGCATTTTGCATAAAAATTCAATAGCTAACTTTCAGAGATAATAAAATAATAAATACAGCAAAACGTGGAATGACTGAGAGATTTTATTTTTGTGGGTGGCATAGCAGATAAAGAATTATCTTGCATTTGAATCCAATTATTATTTTGCAATTATTTTGAATGTATATTATACAATATTTTGGGTGATTTTACCTTAGGAAACTGTTTGCCTAATATTAATATATTTCAAAAAGTGTTACTTACATTCAAATGGAAATACTGACAGCAAAATAAAAACAAACTTCCGGCAGAATATTCTTGTCCTGAAAAAAATTAATACAAAACTGCTCTGGAAAGACCCCCTTATGGCCTTCCAGTACATTACAAGGGTTTATAAAAGGAGGTAGACAGCATTCTTCTGCAGGCAGTGATAGGACAAGGGGAAAAGAGGGCTGATCTAGATGAGATGTTAGGAGAAAACTCATTGCTGTGAGGGTGATGAGGTACTGGAACAGGTTACCTAGTGAAGTTGTAAATGTCTTACCACTGAAACTGAGTCCACGTTGAATGGGACTCTGAGTGACCTGATCTAGTGGAAGGTGTCCCTGCCTATGGCACAGGTGTTGGAACAAGATGATCCTTACAGTCCCTTCCAATACAACCCTTTCTGTGATTCTGTGACTAGCCCTGACACAATTATCTCATGTAGTGATATCACCTCTACTACTGCGAGTGACTTTTGCTCAATTTATTCACATTATCACTTCAACATACAAATAACAGTTGTTGAAAGAAAAATCAAGCAAACAAACCCCCAAAAACCATATGAAATAGAATTTTCATTCAAGTGTCTTTTCACAGACCTGCTTCGCTTTCCAGTTCTGTTGTTTCACTTTTTATTAACTAAGATTTCCCTCCAGGTGTGTACTATATTCAAGTGTAAATAAAGTTGTGACCCCGAGGTTCATATCATCTGTACATTCTTAATTCAGATTATAGCGTTGACTGCCACCACCTGACCACCTGAGAGGATTTAAAAGAGTCCTCATTAATAAATTAATTTGACAATGCTATCTCGTGGCTTTAGTAAAACAAGGCACACTGTACTAGAGCCCCATAGCATAAGAAAGTGCAGAATAGAACAAAAATTATTTTTTTTGGTCATTGTTACAATTAATGACCTGGTGATTTCTCACACTGTGCACAAAATCAATAAGAAAATTCTGCTGAACAAGCAAGTTTTTTGTGATCAATACAAAACTTCTTCAACTATTTAAATACTTGGTATGCCTATGTTAAATAATAGCTGATTATTTGTTGTGGAAGATATTAAATATTTTATTCATATTTGTTATCCACCATAAGCACAAATGTACAAATCAATTTCATAAAAAATATAGATTATGATATAAATTCTGACATAATTCCCATGTGGTAATTCCAAGGAAACTTGGTAGCTAATCAAAAGTTTCTCTGAAGAATGAGGTCAGAAATCATCATGAAGATAAAACTTTGATTGCCAATTGATACTATCTTAATGAAGAAAGATAACAGATCACCTTGAGAGATATTGTAGATGATATCCACAGATGCAAATATTTGAAACAGAAAAAAAAAAGAAGGAAAAAGTATCATTTCTTTACATATCTGATGTGTCCTGTCAAAGAAAAGAGGAACAGATGGAAGATTATGTTATCAATATGTGTGCAGATAATTTCTCAGAGTGCTACAGAACGGTGTTTCAGTCACTAGTAATCCCTTCAGAGGTATTTTTCTTCCCTATAATCACTAAACTTTTATATATTGTTATATTGTTATTTCAAATATTTCTCTGTTTTATCTGATTACTGAATTATAAACAGAACTTTTTAATTCTGCATTGACCAGGAAATTACAACAAAGTCTCTTTCTAGACTAGCCATTTTGCATACACAAGGTCATGATAAGGGAATACTGAGCCTTTTGATGCTCAATCAAATCAGCAGTAAGAGTGAAAAAACAACCAGCTGAATTGGATGTCATATTTTGACAAAAAATTTTTATGTGAAGAGGTTGCCATTTATTCAATCTGCAGATTGTCCATGTCAATTGTTTATGTTCAGCTGAAATTTTATATGGGTAAACATTATGGTTACTAGAAATATATGTATGTTGAAATACTCCTGCTAGAATGTCAAAACTTTGCATATAATCTATATTTTGATGTTATATAATTTTCCATTCATTCAAGCAAAGATAACAGGACAGATAATCCTTACATGTCAGAAGTACTAAAAGAATTTATCTGCAAAGAAATGATCCACAATATAAAGCATGAGACTTATGTTTTTAAGCATTGATATATGTTAAATCTGTTCACATTTGAACATCATTATATGTAGAAGCAAGAACACAACAGATAATTTTCTATATATTTTTTAATCTAAAGAAAAATCTAAAATTCCTTTTTTTTTGTGCTATGTGGAACTCAGTGGAGCTAATTATGCTTTCTTTTTTTTTTCAAGTTGTCACTCACTGAAATGTAGTGCTGGTTTAAGTGCAAATCATAGATTTTATGATTATAATTTAATATTTGCATGTTTATGCATGTAAAAATAAATCCCTCAGATTTTTTAAATTTTTCATATAATATTTTAACTGCTAAAAAGACAGTCAAATTTAAAAAAAAATTCAGAAGGCAGATAAAATTGATAAATTGATAAAAAGTTTAGAAAACTCTGAAGAAAGATTAGGATAGCAAGATCCTTCAAAGAAAGATTAGAACTGTTGATAGGACTACAAAAGGCTTCCATAATATCTAATAAATAAAAATGATCAGTTGTTAGAGATGATAGAAGAAAAGCCAACAAACTCTACAATTGAAATTTGTGGGTTTGAACTTCAGGTAAAATTTTAATGGTCAAAATTTGCAAAATGTTGACTTTAGCACCGAACTAAATGATTCTCTAATGCAAGAAGTAAGATTATATATCAATAATTTTAAAACAGTAAAAAAATCCTATTCATATATGTTGAGTATTTTTGACTGGTGAAGATAAACAGTGTTGACAGTATTCATAATTTGACTACTAGTTTATTTGGGCAAAATAAAATAGATAACAATTACAACTGAAAAAATAGGGAAAAAAATCTACTTAGCCTCCAAAAATATTATTCCTAAATTAAACACCTTAGCTTGTTTTTCAAAGTTACTATTTGCCTTGTACTCCAGGCTGGGCTCCCTAAAGGGAAAATTCCCTTTCTAGTCTTCTTGTCCTGTCCTTCCTAAAAGAGCCTTTATCAAATTATAAGTCTCACCTGCTTTTTGCTGCACGTATAGCATAGCTCTGCGCACTACTCATTGGATTCTCTTAGCTTTGGGACCAAACTGTATGTCTCTATTCTGACTGCTTATACAGTCTGCAGAGTAGAATTTTGTGACAGCTGATAGAAATTTCTTTACTTGTATCTCAGTTTTTCTTTGAAGACAATTTAAGAGCCCATGCACAGGAAGCAAAATTTTCTGTTGGACCATGTTGTGCCTAAATAAAACTCTACTTTATCCTCCTAATAATGTGACAATAATTTCTAGGCAAATTGTAGATGTTTTGTGTTCTTTTGCTATTCATTTGGCAGTATTTTATTTAAGAACTTTTAGAGAAATGGCTCTGTTTGTTTAATCATTTCCAGTCAACAGGCTACAATGTTTACTCCTTGATCTACAACAGCAAGAAAGGCTTTGCATCTGCTTACAGCACAATGATGGCACTGTATTCACAAAAGCAGAACTCTTTCTTCCTCAGGTTCTGCTTTTTCTTGTCTAGATATTTTTACACCGACACATAACAATGTAGTTCAATTTAAAATATATTTTATGTCACATCTCTGAGGGTACTGAAAATATATTTATGACTTATGCAACTTTCTTTTATATCTTCTGTAGTAATAATCTTTCCTAGTGGAGCACAGCAGTGTGACAAAACAGTGGACCTTATTATGGTAATTGTGAGCACTCTCATTCACTTACAATGAGATATTTTGCTGTGAGTTTTCAATGAACCAGTTTCTTTTTACACATAGGTTTGGAAGATCTCCAATAATCATCAAGGTAGTGCAGCTTTGTCAAAAACTCCAGCATGTATCCTTCTAACTCAGTAAGATTTTTAGTACAGCAAAAAGTGAAGCTGGGAACAGTATTCTAGAGTTTGTCAGTCTAAAATATTTGAGTTGATGTTTTTGCACTGTCTTCCCCTCTGAGCTGTATAATATGAAATCCTATTTTGAAAAGGTATAATTTTATACATGTTTTGTAGTTACAAATCATTACACAAACTGCTTGTTTAATGACTAGGTGTTAAACCCTGCTGTCTCACAGTCAGTAGTCAGCCTCGGTAAAAGACAGCTAGCTTATATCCCTATCTGAAATTAGTGTGGACCCACATGAAAGATTTGTGACTACTTCACTATTCCTTCTGTGAAACAGATACTATCATCTGAATTTGTGAAACAGTGATATTAAATAACTGATAACTCAGAAAAAAAGCAACCAACCAAAAAAAGAAGGTAAAATGTACCACTAAAAATGTTGAATGGTTATATAATAACATTATGAATAGGTGCAGTCACTATTGAAAAGGCTTACCAAGGAAATTCACAAAGACTGAAACCTGGTGATAAACATGATCGTTTAAATACAGATACTTCTGCAAACTTCTTTTTGAAAGGATTTTTACCTTGAATTTGTTCCACTGTTGTCTTTATTTCTCTGTCTCAAAAACCGTAGTGTTGTGACAGATCTCTCTCTTTGTCATGTATTGTCTAAATCAGATGGCTCCCAGAAGCAGAATATTCTATAATCACCTTGAGCTAAAGTAATGCAGATAATATTTCATCTTACATTTCATACTTCACATGTGGCAAGCTGCTAATAAATGACCATCGAATTTCTGTTTTGTCAAACTACAAAGCAGAATAGGACAAATATATCCTAGCCTTGATTCCTCTGATTAAATAAAGTAGATAAATATCTAATTTTTCAATTATACATATGGTGAAATCATGCTTTTTTATGTATGCAGACTGATGTAGGTGGTCCGGTTTTCCTAACAACTTAGCAGTACATCTCATATATTAGTTACTACATTCACCTTATATAACAATACTATGAAAATACAGGTTTATTTTGTCTATAATTTATAGTTTGTCATATTTCTGCATGCACTTCCTTATGTGTTGTTTGACACACATGCCAAGAATAAGAAAGGTAAACAACTCTAGCTTGTCAGATATCTGGGTCACCATATTGTTATGAATAAGCAAGCTGTTGCGGCTACCATATCTCTTTATGAACCTTTGAAAGTTAATTTCATAATGACATAATTTGTGTAGGGCACAGATGTTCATCTCTAATCACTCTTAAGAAGAACATAAGTATAAAATATTTTGCTAGAGAATATAAAACAGTCTCTATATAAATCAACTCCAGACACTAAATACAAAATTAACTGCAGGGAGAACTCTTCAGCGGGTCACAGTAAATTTGGGGTTGAAATATGCTCTTGGCTATCTAGGTTGTAGTTTCACTGACCTTACAGGGCATTTCCAAGCATTATTCTGCTTTACTGACTTTAATCAAGAGATTCCTTGACCCCTATCTGAAAACATTTATCATAAGTCTTATTCACACAGGCACCTCTTATTTATCAGTATTGAGCAGAGTAGACATTATTTTCATAATCTGTTGGTAGTTATTATTTTTCTCTCGGAAAACACATATAAAATGGTGTCTTTGGGTTAGAACCTCGGATTAGTCAGTAGATATGAAAAGAGTGGTACAGCAGGAGGTTTACATATCCAGAAATACGAAGGTATGGCTATATTTTAAAAAATTCTGAAGGTAACCAGATAAAAGAATTAACAGATCAAGCATGTTTAGAAAAAAACAAAACTAGGAAAGTTATCCAAAAGCCTGTGTTTATGGGATAAATACAGGAGATTAGAGTAAATATATGATAAATATTAGTTAAATTAAAAATAATCTGCTTTGTTTTGAAGTAAGTGTCCAACAAGTTTGGGGAGTCTATCTTGCTAATAAAAGGTATGACAGTACACTCCTACCAACACAACATTTTAATATCTTTGAGAGTGTCTAATTTAAAAAATCTTGTTAATTCATTAAATTATTTATTTTTACATACTCAAAAATAATTCACACATTGAAAGAAGAAATTACAATTTTAATTTTAAAAGTAAATGCTAGCCATGAGATGTTATAAAGACAGAGAGGGCATTACATATTAAATATATAATTTTCTGAAAAATTAAAATCATGTTTAATTATGGATATGGTCAGTGAATCCATTTATGTCAATTGCATAAATGATCTAACATAATGATCTGTGATCCCACTTTTATGCATTTTAACCATTTGTTCCAAAATCATCACTATATTATTTGTATAATCAGTAATAAAAGGGACCTTACCATTATTTCTTAAAAAAAAAATCTACAGAAAGGAAAGCATTACATCAGTTTCTGAAGTTTTACATATTTTATTTCAAAAGATCTGAAGACCTGTACAGAGATAAAAAAGTATTTCAAGAAGGGAGGTTCAATCAATTTAATTAATTTCTCATCAGCAAATTTTTGATTTCCAATTCTGAAAAATAAATAAGAATTAAGTGAACAAATGTCTGAAAAACACCTTTCCTCCCTAATTCCCGGTGTCCTGTGTTATACTGGGTCGCTTTGGTGAGGGACAGTGCAGGAGTGCGAGTTCAGTGCAGGTTGTGCTCTGTTGCTGTGGTGTGGGTTCCTCCATCAGCTGCAGTCCCTTTGCAGTCACATTTCCTACTCAGCCTCCTCACTGTCTGTTCTGGGGTGGGTTTTTTTCCTCCTGCCCTGATCTGGGAACATATTTTGGTTTTATTCAATGTTTCTTCTCTGGTGTCCCTCCTGCCCTGACAGGTCTCTTGTATCTCTGCCTGTGTGTCTCCCTCTGCATCATTGTGTCTATGTCTCTTGAAGAATCAAATCTGAATAAATATTATCTTATTTGGTAAAAGTAGTTCAGGATTTTTAAATTATAAATGAGAATGGAGATTCAAAACCACCTGGGTATCTGTCCAAACATATATAACTTTAACTGTATATTGAAATTATCCTAAACCTAGGGAATTCCACATCCTAAACCATTTGAAAGGTTACTGTGGCCAGGTGTCACAAATTGGCACAGGAATAAGGAGAAGAACATGGACAGCCTCCAAACAGGAATGCTAATGAGGGAACTGAATAGAAATCAGCCTGGAGGACAAATGTCATGACATTTGTGAAAAGAACATCATACCACAATGAAATCATGTTTTATGAATATGAAAGAACACAAGGTTAAGAAGTGTAAATAAGAAAACAGTAAGCTGATTCTAAATAAGTCTTGTTTAAAAGTGCTAGTGAGCACACAAGAATTATTTCTATATTTGTCTCATCTATCTATTTGCCTTACATTTTCATGTCTGAGTGACTTTCAAAACTCTAGTTTTGATGGTCCAAGGTCAGGTACCAGATGCAAAACTGAATAATGAACACTGCTTTGGAATCTGAGACTGCTCGAAGCGCCTTGAATAACACTTTCTTTATGCTTTAATATAACTTACATACCTACCTTCCTGTAATTAGAATGCTCAGAAACTTTACTTCTTCCTTGTTTCCTTTTTTTTTTCTATTCCAAAATTCTGCCCATACCTTCATTTTTGTATTCTGTTTCAGAATGAAAATATTGAAACTTTAAAGTTAGTAACTTGTCAACCAGTTTACCTCTTGTTGTACTCCATATTGTCCCTGCTATTGCAATCCTGTGCTTTAAATAAAGCAGATCTTAGAGAAAATTAGAGAAAAACAGAGTGAATTTTTAGTTGAAGATTAAAAAAAAAAAAATTAAAAAATTACCAGAACCTTTAAACTGAATAATTTTATGACTACTTTTTGTCATATAAAGTTGTTCTTTGTGTCTTCCTTTTTAAATAAATTCTGCAATCTTGTAGATGACTATAGCTCTATTCAGAAGACATCTTCCGCTATTTTTAACATCCACTAACAAAGTTTTTTTTTTCAAGAAGAACTAAGTAAAAAGGTTGACCAATGACCGTTTTTGTAGATTCAATTTGCTAAAAATATAAACTCCTGAGTGATCTGTGGAGTTTTTTCACTGGGTTTGAGAGCCTACTGGCTCAAAACAGCAAGGAAAAAACTCAGTCATTAATTTCATGAAATAAATTTTTTCCTAGAATAACAGACATTATGACATCTTGTGTAATAATTTTATTTTAATAAAGTAGGTGGGAGCAAACAACTTGCTCCTTGCCAAATATTAACAGTGACAAATCAGAAAAATGTTTCCCGAGTTGTTAAACTGATATTTTTCTCAACATAACAAATCCCTTTACACACGTATTTAACTAGGGGATTTTTGGCACAGTGTAAAGATATTAAATATACAGTCCTAGCATGACATGAGCACAGGAGAGAGCCTGCTAGCAGCCACTGCCTCGAGCTAAGTGCTGTCACAAACTCCAAGGCTTTGATGTGCTCAGGAAGGGTGGAAAGCATAAGGCAGAGTGTGAGGGGTGGGTATGGAAGAGAGCAACTGAGTCCCAGACTTGCTTCTGTGTTAGTCAGCAGAACAGAGAATGACAGGGTGTTAGGGGAATGCGTTCTGTAACCTTTCAAAAGGAGTCACAGCAATTGCTTTCACATATGTTCCTTAGCTCCCTTGAGGATTGACTCACTGCCTTGGATGTGGAATGATTACTACTTGCTCCCAGCACAGGCCCTACTTGTAAAAGCCAGGCTAGACTTCAGAGGAAAGAAAGCAGGAAAAGAATAGCACTTCTTTCTAAAGTGCCTTGTACCAGTTTGTTGTAGGTACTCGAAGTCTTTCTCCACAGCTACCAGACACATGCTAGGAGCGTTTACTCAGAATCCCTGATGTAACTGGCTGATGGATTTCAGGTTATAAAAAAAAACCAAAAAAAAACCCAAACCAAACCAAACCAAACCAAACCAAACCAAACCAACAACAACAAATAAACCTCCCCACCAAAAAACTCCCTGCTTTGTTTCCTGCTGTCCTCGGAGTTTTCAAACTATAGATACTGATCCAACCTGACTCTTGCAAAGACAAAATATTCCCTACAAGTATTTCAGTCACAGATGGTGAATAGGCTAAGAAACAACATGAGACAACATGTGATACAGAAAGCGCAGATTAAAATAGCCATCTTACTCAAAGAAATAGCTCCTGCTGACACTGGTAGAACCTGCTTAATATGACAATCATACCCTTGCACTTTTTTTAGTATTATATTTACATTAGAGTTACGTATATGTTACTAGTTAGTACTGGAGTAATATTTGTTTCCTTGAAGAATGGGAGAAGGGTTGGAGAAAAACAAGGTTCACATCTCCAGAGATTGACCATGTCAGACTTTTCTTGGTTCAAAATTAGTTCAAAATGAGCAAATCTACCAATATTGTATTTGTTGTCAATAGTGCACAATAACTGTGATTAATAATACCTAGAAAGTAGGAGGGGTTGGGGGGGAGGCGGGTTTTTTCCTGGAGGTTGCTACATTGGAACAATGTTCTGACACTCAGAAAATGCAGTTTTGTTCAGAACCAAATACAGGCCACACCTAAGCTTTTAGCACCTGCTAAAATGTGTGTTTGATTGTCATAACCTCAAAGTGTGCAAGGTAATAATGTACCTCATGTGAATTATTACGATTTCCTCATGAAGGACATACTGCTCCCAAGCTGTCTGGCTGCATGATCTTTTCATATGGCAGTATTTTGATGTATGGTATTTGGGGAATCCAATTCTCTGTGTCTACTGGCATAACACCAGGTGTCTCTCAACTGTCTCCGAGACATCTCTCGAGGCATTGTTAGATGTAAAACTGCAGCATGACCTTGATTTAAGCTTACTGACACCTTTGCGGAACTGAGAAAGAACCTTTGGAAATGCACATAGGTTACAACAGAGCAAGAACTGAAAGTACTAAAACAGATGATTCTGCATGGATGCAGATCATTAGTGACTCTAAGAAATTTAAAAGTAAGTATTTAAGTGAAAAGGTTTAAGCCTTAGGAATAAAGAAGGGAACTGGATGGTAACAACTCGAGATTATCAGGTGCCAGATCAGTTTCACAGTTAGTGTTAGACAATAGTCTGGAATAGTTTAAAGTATTAAAGCCTGGACATTGATTATTTGGGTAATTTCCTGGGTATCCATTTACAGTTAACCAAAGACTAATTAAGTCTTCTGGCAAAAATAAAGTAGCACAAAAAAGAGAAAGTCCCTTAATTTTTCAGAGACTCTTTTCCTATTTAGTTGTTAATTTGTGAGGACAAAGACAGAATCCTTAATATATTTTAATTTCTTTGAAGAATAATATTAAGATCCTAAATACTTTTGTTTTCTGAGAAATTACTAACAGATACCCATCATACTAAGCCTCCTCCAAAATAATCATGGTCTGCTTACAAATAGAAATGGTCTTTTGGACAGGGAAAAAAATCTTTTCTAAAATATTCAGGAAGCTGTTGTGTAATTTTAGCCACAAAAAAAATCTTATTAAAACTCTGAGGTAGAGATCTGCCTATGACATGTAAATTTCCAGAGATGTATCATGAAAGACAAAGGGTTTCCAAGAAAAGAAAAGGAGAATGCTTTCTGCAAAATAGTGTCTGGTCATGGCCCCATACACAATTGTCAAAGTTCCATCTCATTTTACAGGGCATTTATTATTTAAAAAATAAGAATTCTTAAAGCTTGTGCTAATGAAATGTTTTAGACATCAAGCATTTTCATAAATCAAATGCCATGGATGTATTCAGATTTCTCTAAAACCAGCACTGGCCACTTGGAATTTGCATGCAGGTTGAATTTGTGGTATCCTTTAACCTTGAATTTTTGAACATTTACCCATCTCCTCAGAGGATATTCAGAGTATCCAAACATCTGGAAATCCTGGGCATACAAGGGTCATCTCCATGTAGCATGTGGAAAGAGTCTGATGCAGATTCACTACAATAAATTTGCCTTGTAGATACCATATTTATTTTTGGCAAATAAGATACAAATACTTGTGCATAAGGCTTATTGTTTATGTGAAGGCATTCTAAGTAGCATATAAATAGGAGATGTACAAAACCTGTAACAGTATGAATTTGCTATCCATGAGTTATATGGGATATTTTATCTGAGAACTGACAGATATCTATAATCCATGAACAGAATTTAAAAAGTGATTTTAAAGAACACAAAGATGATGTGTGCTGCTTTGTTTAAAAAGTTTAAATCTTTAAAATGTTTAAAATGTTTAAAAAGTTGAACAACATCAATCTTTTGCTAGTGAAATTTACAAAAAACAAACAACTTCCCCCCCTTCCACTTATGCAAAACCCTCCAAAACTGTGCAGGCTCTTACAGGTCGAAATTAAATCACAATATATATTAGGTAGAAGAATATACAGAAGAAAATGTGTATCCTCCAAATACACAGGCTGCAAACACAAATATTTTATTTTTATGCGTTTTACCATGGATCTTGTGTACAATTTCACAGTCATTCTCCCTTAACTTGTGTATTTCTCTGAATTTTCCAAGTTAATCACTAATGTGTTGCATCCTTCTTCATCCATTTACTGTGGAAAATCAAGTTACTTGTTTTTTGTTTTGTTTTTTTTTTTTTTTTAAGAGTGAGCACTTTTAACAATGTAGAACAATAAAAAAACACTTTTTATCATTGGAATAAGAACTTTTTATTGTATTCCTTTAATGTGTGGGGGGTAAAAATATTTTACTCCTTGATTATGATGGCTCATAAGGGGGTAAGTGAATCTTGATTTGCTTGCAATCCAATATGTTTAAGCTGTAAAAATTTGTAATTAAAAATGTAGGTATATGAAATCTTAGATTTGCTTTGTGTCTTTGGGAAATTATCTGCAATGCAAACCAGTCCATTATGTATTTTATCCTATCTATACTCCTCAGTGACTCATAGGTATTTGGGGTAAGTATGATGCGCACCATGGGGAAAAAATCTGAATAAAAGTCTGTGTTCTCTGAAGCAAATCTCTGGCATAGATGGTCCATTTCTCAGCAAGTTAATGCTACAGATATAGTCTATTAGTTCCCTTACTCCTCTGGGCAAATTTATAATGAGTACTGGCACCAATGGGCAAAAAAACCCAGGAACATCTGTTTGAATCTTAAGACACTTGTTGGTAGAGCTAGAAACAAAATAGTATTTAGTTTGCCTCAAGAATACAGATTATTTGTAGAAACAGAGGCTAGAAATTACATCTACAATCCATATTTTCTACCTTATTTATACCACTGAATTTAAAATCTAAGAGGTTTATAGTAGTTTTGTCTGCATTATGTGCATAACTCCTTCTTTTATATTATTTTAAAATTTATGCAATTTTTACTAGTTTTTATCTTTATCAGCTTCCTTTTTCTTTCAGTATTACATTTTCTCAATCAAAGTGAACTTCCACTTCCTCGTGAATTAATATTTCTTTTAAATGCTCCTTCATCATGAAAACCATTATTATTCCTCTATTTTCAAAAACAATATTGTTGTTCAGTACGTAAAAATACAGAGACATGAAAACTAAGTTTATTTACTTTTCACCTGTAGCTCAATAATTTATCTTTAAGAACCTCTCTGTATTAAGCCTTACTTATGTAAGGGTAGTAAAGTAAGCCTAATTTAAAAGGCATTTACCTATTTTCTCTCAGGTTTTATGTAAACCCAAAAGGACCAAAGAGGTACCAAAGGGTACCAAACAGATCTACTTTGTGACTTACTTGATTGATGAAAGAAATACTGTGTTCTGTTAATAGGAGATTATCAGATATGTTTTCCATGCTTTTCAGCTAGTAATAAGGCATGAATATACATTTTGTTTTTTACAAAAACATTTAATAGATGATATCACATATCATAGAAAATCTGGACTGGTCTCAAGCAAAGTATTGTGTACACCTTTATTTCAGAGAAGAAATTGAAATCCATTTCACCCTGGTCTATCTTTTAAAATTTTGTTTGGATCCAACATCTTCAAAAGCATGTTTGAGAACATTTATAGTGGAATGATATTTATTGTTTCTATTAATAATCAGTTGAAAAAGCCTTTATTCAGCTTTGCAGAATAAATAAATAAAATTCTTCATTATTTCACCATGAAAACATGTAGAAAATGGTAAATATGTCTAACACTATAGATCTATATATCTGTTTTACTTATTTTTACTGTTACAAATTAGTAAAAAAATCAAGAACTACTAAATAAGGGAATTAACTTCAACTTTTAGTAATTTAATGTTCAAATGTTTAGCTCAAGATATTTATGTAGCGAGTGAAAGGGGAGATTCATGAAGGGAACACCATACTTTGCTGATACAAATTACTCTCTAGAAACTGTTCAACCTAATTTAAAAAGAAACAGGATAAAACAAAGTAAGTTTTTGAATAAAAACACTAGAACTGATTGTTTGTTGCCTTTTCTTTGATATTCAGCTCTTACTGATTGCCTGTTCAGCATGATTTTTATTGAAGTCTACAGGAAGATTCCTTTAGGAATTGCTTCCACAAAATAAGATTAAAAGATTTTGATGAAAAAATAAAGCTTTTCCATTTCTTTTTAGTTTCCTTTCCTGCCCTTGTCTCTTCAAGAATTGTTGGGAACTTTTGTTCCAATTGAAAATACTTGACATTACTATTTAGGAAATGAGAATTTACTTTCCATGCTTCTGAAGTCTTTCCATATAGGACAATTATGTATATTTTCCTCATAGGATCATAGAACCATGGGACAGTTTGGCCTGGAAAGGACCTTTAAAAATCACCTAGTCCAACCTCCTCCTGCAAAAAAGCAGGGACACCTTCAACTGGATGAGGTTACTCAGAGCCCTGTCCAATCTGACTTTGAATATTTCCAGGGATAGGGCATCTACTACCTCTCTGGGCAACATATTCCTTTGTTTTCACCACTACCATTGTAAAAAACTTCTTTATTATATCTGCTCTGAACTGACTCTCCTTCAGTTTAATATCATCTCTCTTTGTCCTTTATAAAAAGACTGTTAAAAAATCTTTCCCCATTTTTCTTGTAGACAGATTTTAAGTACTGAAAGGTCACAATAAAGCCTTCCCAGAACATCTTCTTATCCAGGCTAAGCAAGCCTAGGTCTCTTACCCTTTTTAATAGGTACTCCATCCTTCCAACCATCTTTTTGACCCTCCTCTGGACACACTCCAACAGTTTGACATCCTTCTTGTTCTGGGGACCCCAGAGCTGGATGCAGCACTGTGGGTGGAATCTCATGGGAGCAGAGTAGAGGGGCAAAATCATTTCCCCTGACCTACTGGTCATTTACACAGCCTAGAACACAGCTGGCTCTCTGGTCTGTGGGTGCCTATTGCAGGTCATTTTGTGCCTTTCATCCACCAGTACTGCTAAGTCCTCCTTGGTAGCACTATTCGGAACCTCTTTTCCCCACAACCTGCATTGATACTGGGAGTTGCACTGAGTCAGGTGCAGCAACTTGAACTTGGCCTTTTTGAACTTCGTGAGGTTTCCAATGGTCCATGGAAAATTAATTTTATCTTGTAGCAATTTCTTCCATAAGAACACACCCATTCCATTCATGGAAATAAATTAGGCATGCAGTGAAAATATAAATACTCCACTAGAATACTGCCATTGTGTTCTAAAGGAGTTTACCTTAAAAAAATATGTCTTAAAAAATACATAGTTCTAGACAAAAATTCATTCATTTGAATTTGTTCAATTTCAATAACTGACCAACTTTTAAATTATTGTATAGTACACAATCAAGAATTCCGATTTTGAAATCTCTTGAAATTGAAACAGACACATTCCAAAGCAGATGGTCACCAAGGAAAACCTAGTATTTAAAATATTATCAAGCTGAATCATAGACTTTATGAATAATATTCAGCCTTTTTTAACATATGAACAATAGATACTGGTGATCTTGAAAGTGGGCGCAAACTCATTTTCGATAAATATATGTATACTCTAAATAGGGAAGTGATTTTGTGTTGAGGTTCTGACCTAAATTCAGCTTCTTGGCTTTTAATTAGACAAAAAATAAAAAGTCAATATCATATGTATTTTGTACTTTGATTATGTTCCTGAAATTCTGTGGTCTGAAAGAATGGATTTCTTCTATGGTTTGTTGTTTGTGGGGTTTTTTTGTTTTATTTTATTTTGTTTTGGGGTTATTTTTTATTTTCTTTTTTGTTTTGGTTTGGTTTTTTGGAGGGGAGGGTTGTGTGGTATTTTTTCTGATGCTTTGCTGAATTACTTGAAAACTAAAATAATTTAATTAACTTCTGAGAAAGCAAGAAAGCTGTTGTTACCAAACTATTCTTTCTTCTATTAAAAAAAGAAGAAAAGAAAACACAAACAAAAAATATCTTATACTTGTTTAGATGAAAAATAGAATAACTTTGATACATGTTCAGTTCCATCTTGTCCTGGACAGACATGAAATTCTGCCACATTCTGCAACAAGTGCAATAAGCTTCCAAAGCTTCCACAGCGCTGCTAGTTTTCAACTGCTTCACCAGAATCACAGTTTTGTGTAACTCTGCTGATGTGCCTCCTTATCTCTGGCTAGATTTTTGAGGCAGTACTGTGATCTGAAGAAAAGTGTCAAGGACTTGCTATTTAAATTTCTGACATGAATAATGATAAAGGTTGCTTCTCCATCGTGGCCATTAATTCTACTTCTTACATGAAGGTTCATACTGCAGATATCTGCTTGGAGATTCCAAGGTTGTATTAGTCTCTTTGGTAATTCATCAGTTACTTTTGAAGGCTTTGTGGTAGATCTCGAGAAAGATTTGTTAATTTGTGACTGGAGCTACAGTACGAAGATAAATGCAATTTTTTGAAAAAAATGAATGCTAGTTAGCTGCCTCATAGGTGAATAAACCAGCTAATTGGGTGACTTGTTTCAGTTCAATAATATTGCAAGGAAACATTAAAAAAATATTCCAAAGAAAGACAGTTTATCTCTACTTATACTAGAAAACAAATTTTGTGCCATATAACAGGTTTTTTTACAGATAGCAGCAACTTTCTACTATAGTTAAGGTAATTGACATTTTACCCCTAATCCTTTGCAAAATATTAAATAGTAGTGAAACTCCTTTCTTCTTTAAAACACACATGGTATGTCAATGGTAGACAAAGGATTATAATTAATTTTTCCAAGACTCTTCGTAAATAATTTAATTTATATTTCTTATATTAAATTCATATTCTTCATGAAAAAGATTAAATGGAACATGGTATCTACCTTTTCAAAGGTTTTGCTTTATTCTACATCTTGAGCTCTTAACAAGTGTGCAGAATATACAGTCAAAATACATTTCATTCATCAGTAGAGCAGAAATGTCAAACACATATAGATATATGATATACAGTATTTAGATCATACTTCTTTGTGTTCATTTACAAAATTTTTATGCGTCTGCATGTGGGTCAGGGCAACCCCAAGCACAAATACTGTGTGGGCAGAGAATCGATTAAGGGCAGCCTTTTGGTGAAAGACTTGAGTGTAGTGGTGCACTTTTAAAAAGCTCAACATGAACAGGCAATGTACACTTGCCGCCCAGAAAGCCAGTCACATCCTGGGCTAGAGCAAAAGAAATGTGACCAGCAGGTGGAGGGAGGTGATTCTCCTTCTGTAGTGTCTTCATAGACCCCATCTGGGATACTGTATCCAAGTCTGAGGCCCTCAGTATAAAAAGGATATGGAGTTCCTAGAGCAAACCCAGAGGAGGGCCAAAATATGATCAAAGTTTTGCAGAACTTCCATGAAGGCAGATTGAGGGAGCTGAGTAGCTTAGCCTAGGGAAAAAAGTCTCTAGAGAGACCTTATAGCAGTTTCCTTATACATAAAGGGGGCTTTGAGAAACCTGGTCTTGTGGAATATGTCCTGCCTATGGCAGGGAATGTGGAACAAGACAATAGTTAAGGACCCTTCCAGCATAAACCTTTCTATGATTTTGTGATTCCGTGAAACACAAATAAATATGAACAAACCGCATTTGGAATCATCATTACAGACAATAGTACAAATTAGATGAGTTTTCATAAGGTAATCCTCTTTAGCCTGTGCTCCCTAGTGTGAACACAGTAGTAGCATAAATGCATAATAATGCATTTTCACCATCCTTCACACCAAGTAGAAATATTTTTCAGTAATATTTAAAATAGCAATCATTGAGATTAAGAAGTCTTCCATGCTTCAAGCAATTGAAAGTTTCTTTGCAAACTGTTCCAAATGTCCATTAATCAATCAGCCAGATTTAATTGTAAAGCTTCCTTTACACTGTGTTGTTCTCAGTTGAGACCTGTTCTATAATTCATCAATTCTTCTTTGCTAATCCACTGATATTTAACACAACATCTTTAACAACTCTTGATATGGATTATCATGATACAGCTCTCTTTGTCTTGTGGGATAGAAATTTTAGTTTCTAAAATAGGGTTGAGCATAAAGTGTATTTCCTACCTAGAAACTAGAAACTCATGTATGTCAGACTTCGACACTGTTCAGGGGTGGCTTTTCTCTTCTCCTGTAGAAAGGATGAGACTCCTATATTTTGATTGGACTATCTTGCATGTTCTACTGTTTATTTTTTTCTGTACTTGTTTGTTTAACCTCTCCAATGCCCCATAAAGAGTAAATGGATGCACACTGAAGGGAACCTCAATTAGGGGATAACAGAATTCCTAAATGCTTGGCAACAAAGGTGAAAAAACCTACTTGAAATATAAGGTAAGAGAATATTCGTTATGAATGACACTTTATGATTGAATGTTTTTATAGTACTGTCCAAACTCTAATTTGGAATGCAGGATTCCTATTGATGCTGTTTGAAACAAAAAAAATCTGCCATTAACAAACTCTTGCAAAGAATAAGTATATTAGATTGGTGTAAGTGGGTGTAGAACAGAGGAAAAATGTGTCAAGATTTTGGATAACATGAATTAAATTATTTAACTGGAGCAACAATTAAGCCATAGCATGTGGGACTGGCATAATCTTTTGGTAGGAGCAGCAGTCTTCTATAAAACATGTATTTATTTGCACTGAAGTACAATAATCCTCTATTCATCACACTGGAAAACAGAATTCAAGTTAAAATTTTAAAGAGTTTTATGAAGTGCACAATAAAAGATTCTTGTTACAGAAGAAGAAAAGACTTTTCTCATTCCCCCCCCCCCCCCCCCTTAGGACACTCATATTGCTTACACAGACCATTCTGCAGCATCTGTAATTTAATGAGTGATCCTAAGCTTCCCCATTTCTATTTTTCGATGTCTGAATAGCTTGGTCAAATCTTTGTCTGAAGAAAATGCATTGGACTATATACTGCAATATTGGAGTCTGCAGAGACTGAGCTCAGACTATTGCTCAGGGACTGAGACGTATTTTATACATTTAATACAATTTGTGATACCTAGTTTTCATGTTTTGTCACAAGTATTTATTCTACAAAAGAGCAAAATTATTGTGAGAAAAGCTGCCTACAGTAGCTTCTATGTGAAATCTTAAATTCTATGTTAGTAAAACAAGTCATAAGACAGTGAGTTCAAATTTCAGTCCTTTATATCTAATTAATGAGTGTGGTAAACCAAACAATGGGAGATATGCAGAATTATATATACACAAAAAAAGTACTGACTTTGTAAATCATCTTATTTGTATCTTTAAAGGTAAAAGACATGCTGTTTTTCAAGATGGTGAGGAAAAACAAAATAAGAGAGCTAAATTATGTCAATGATAAGCTCTACAGTTGTTTTCTGAATATAAATCTGTAGTAAAACACAAATAGTCACAAAGCAGCTTGGTGTGCGTGTAAAAGCTATGTGTACCATTGTGTCTGTATACTTGTTTCTTCTGTCAACATTGCTAGCTTTTAGATTTCAAAACATGATTTAGAATAATCACAATTCTACCCATTGTGTTATATTTTGGGTAAAATTCAACACACAGGATGTTATGAACTTTGTCATTTAAGACTTTTCAACAGATTATATTTGCAGCTGGGCTGTGAGCAAGTATGAGCACCAGATAAACACTCAGATGTTTACTTCACGCCGAAAATGGTGACAGAACAAAATCCCTGTCAAAGCCACTGCACTCTAAACACATGCATTTCAGGGAAAAGTATGTATTTTTGTACAACCCACCCTCCTATATAAACACAGGCAAACCTAAAGCTGTAAACATGTTCAAAAACACACGTGTGCAATTTTTGTTCCTAAAGGCCTGTGCCCTATACTATTGTGCCTGTTTTGCTGTGGACCTGAAGGGTACAGGCTAGATTACCACATATCATTTGTCTCAGTGCAAAACATAAATGAATCTCTTAAATCCCTTACAGGAATTAAAAAGATAAAATAATATAGAACATTGTATGTAGAAGGTATAAAGAGTGTTTAATAATTCCATCATACTCTATTGTTGGATATTTTGTACAGGCCACCAAGTGCCAGTCTGCATCAGGTGCCACACTCCTATGGGAAAGCACAGTTTTGAAGTCAAGATAAAAGGAGACTTATAACCCCTTCATCATTAACATTTTTTTCCTTAATAGCACACAAAAACAAAGTCTGTAATCTGGAACTTCAATTTTATCTTCAGTAGCAAAAGCAAGATCATTGAGAGCATTTATATTTAATATAGAGATAACATTTAGTATCTTCTCAGTTTCACTGTTGGTTTGTTTTCTCAGTTTTAAAAGCAATTCAGTGTGAATATTCAGTATTCTACAGCATTTTCCCTCCCTCACTTTAATTGCATTAAAATGAGAACAGGATCTCAGTTGTGGAATAGGAGCTGTGAATATTGAGTTTCATTATGCTAGAAATCTTAATTTAAGCTCAGTTTCATTGTTGGTTTACCTTATCAAAATGCTCTCCAGCAAGCTGAGCTGACGAGATAATGCAGAATGGAATATTAGTTATCACCACCAAGTACATAAACACAGAACAAAAGTAAATAACTGTCATCCCAAAATTAACATACTCATCCCTAAAGAACTGCTGTTCATAAACATCTAATTAATTCAATAAAGGTATGACTGGGTATATTCAATAAAGGAGATTGCTTGGTTATTTTGTCTTCTTACGGAGAAAGATGTGGAGAGGTAGCAATTGCAATGATAGATCTTCTAAAAATTCCTAAAATTCATATTTTAAAATTACTAGAATTTTAGCTCTTATATAATTATTATATATGTGTATATATAGATATATGTATATAAAAAACCTAAAGCTATTAACATAGTTTCTACTCAGTGTGTGCTATCTCAGCATTTCTATATGCTATGTTCTGCATCATCCTAACATGCTGAATAAGATAACTGCTAAACTGACAGTGGTGTGCCATTTATTTAAATCACTACATAAATTTGCATCCTTGTTTTCTTTCCCTTGACTGGCTCAAGGAGTCATTCCAGTGATCACTTATTCAGTTGGGATGCAGCACTTTTTCCTTAAAGTCAACACAATTTTGGCACTGGCTTGTGTGAGTATGATTGATTCTTACAGTACTGATAAAACAAAGATTTCTTACTTTTTACGTAGTAAGTGTTAAAATAAATATTTTAATTTCCACTTTCAGAATTTGAAAAAAAAAAAGTGTTTAATAAGTTTTTTCTTTTACAGCTCAGTGAGTTAAATATGCAGATGCAGACTGGACTTTGAATTAGAATCAGCTGTTCCAGCTGTGTCTCCTGCCGACCTTTAAGTACATCCACCTGCTATGGTGAAGGATCATCACCACCATCATGGGCTGTAAGGGTCAACCTGCCTCCCCATGGTCTTTACAGGCTGTAGGGGAGTTTCTGTTCTGTCATCTCCTCTCATTTACTGAACTTTCTGTCTTTTTTGGATGTTTCTCTCCTGTATTTGGATTTTTTTCTCTCCTGTCTGCTGTTGTGCAGCAGTTTTTACCCTTCTTAATTCTCTTATCTAGAGAAACTACTATGACATCCCGCCCTTAAGGGGAATAGTCAATATTTTTAGATGTTTATGGTCAAAAGGCACAATAGTTTTCAGAGGATCTGCAAAAATCTACCAAAATTTTGTTATGAAATTACACACTTGACATGGAAATTGATATGTTAGTCCCTGACCTAGAATGTAAGCACACAGTAGTGGGTTTGGATAGAGGACTTGGATGAAATGAAGGAGAAAAAAGAAAGAGATTAATTAAATAGGGAGAGAGAAAGGAGGGAAGGTGGAAGAAAACTTGCCCCGTACTGGGTTATGCTCACCTCTAGGAACCAGAACAAGGAAATTTGTTCCGGAAAAGTGCTGCCCTACATCTCCTGATCCACATCAATTGTCATATCTTGTTCTTTATCATGGTGTATTATTACTAGCAATCCTTGGTGGATTGCACAGACATCCAGGTCTCCATGTTTGATACATACACATTAGCCCCTTCTCTTCTGGGATTTTACAGCTTCCACTGAAGCTCTTTTGAACTCCAGCTCTTTTGGCCAACAGTGGGTCTGTGTTGGAGCTGGCTGGAACTGCTTCTATCACACTGAAGAGAATCTTTTAGGATCTTGTCACAGAAGACACCCATGGAGACACCTTATGAAGGAAACTTAATATATTTGCTTATTAACAGAACTGATTAAGAAGTATTTGACAAATTTATTTTCTTATTCTGAACATAAAATACATCGTTAAATAATAATTGAATAACTAATTGAGATAAACTGAGAGGAAATAAAAATATATTTGTTTTCATACTGTATTAATCCAAAACAGTGTTCAAATAAGGCATTGTCAGGTCACAATAAATCCAGATTTTTAATTATGTGTCAGTTTAGTGTCAATACCAGTGTTGTGTAATTTGAAAGATATACATTTGCATATTTATTGTACCTATTCTCCTAAATAGTCTCACTGGTCAGGATACACCTTCTATTATAAATTTTTCATATGCTTCCTTCCCATCAGGTAGCGATGACATACAGGAAAAGTCATCTGCTTAGGAATCAAAACCTGAACATAGGAAATGGTGACAAGAAAACAATTAACTCAGATGTGTTCCAAGCAAAGAAAGCTAATGCTGTACCAGACTAATTAATTTTGAAGATATGTTATTGTCAGATCCTTTAAAAAAATAAAGTTGTGAAAAGGTATTATTTTGACTTTTCATCCAATGAAAACAAATACTGAAGCTTTCTATATGAAACAGTACAGACACATGGTGTGTTGTATTTGTTATCAAGTTTCTGAATTTCTACATCTGGAAGGAGTGATCTTGAGAATTAATGTGAAATAATTGTAGTTTATTTTTATGTTTATATAAATTGCACAGAACTTGTTTCTCTAAGTATGTGGTATCCAGTGATTAAGATAATTAGACAGCTAATTTACTTAAATTTGTTGCTTAGATGAGATATCATGAATAGCATCCTTCCTTCACCAAAAAATTAGTAAAGCAATTAATTTTAACAGGTTGGAAGAATTGAGAAACAGAAGGATTTCACGGTAAGTAGTAAACAGCAGCTGCTGCACAGTGCATGCACTCCTGCTTTGCATTAGCTTTCTCTTTCCGCTATATAAAATAAAACATTTACAAATCTGTGAATACAAATATATTTTTTTATTTTAAAATAAAAATAAATATAAAATATAAAACTAAAAAGGACAAGCTTATTGTAAATTATTTCTTTTTCACTCTTTGTGAGAAATGTGGCACTTTAAGGTAAAATTCTCCTAATGAATGATGGTGGGAATAAGAGAAGGAAAGGTCAGCTAGAATGGAGGGAAATTGCTGCTGATGGGAGGAAATGAGGAAGTGCAATAAAATATTCCAGAACTTTTACAGTGACCTGATTTAGCTTTTTTTTTTTTCTGCAAATCTGAACAAATTTAATTAAGGCTGATTTTCTTGATTTGCTTAGTGTATTTGTCATTCTTTCTCACTACACTCAACTTGTACTCTGACTGTGGATTGCTATTGAAATATGGACTGTAGAATGTACTAGAGTGATTCAACTCCTTAGATATGTTTCTTCATCCACAGCCAGGCATAGTTAACCTACAGAGCATAAACTGGAATATAGATAAAATACCAATTACAAGTATACCTAAATGTGCATTTATCTATAAAAATGGCCCTTTAAAATTACCATTACTTCCGAAAGCATGCTTAGATGATTGCTATTATCTGTTTACTAATTTTTTTCAATGAGATGACACACAAAGCTTTACTGTGGGGAATCTTTACAATAACTTTCAAGTATTCTATGAGTCAGAGGTTCTTATTTTATGCTTCGTGGTGTGTGGTAAGAACTACAATAACAATAATGTGGAGGTAATTACTGTCTCTAAATTACTTCAGCTGGGTGTTCTCTGCAGCTTTTCACATTAATTTCTCCTAAGTATTTTCTATGTGTGAAACACATATACAGTTACTTTGTGTGCGCAAAAAAGAAGATAATTCCATGTAAGTCTTGTGATGTTCTATTTGCTTGGGTAATGTTCCTGCTTTATCTGCTCTCAGTTGTGACAAATGCATCTGCAAAGCTTTATAAGTGAGTGCTAACAAACCTGTTTACACATCTGTTTGAGTTTTCAAGTAAGTACCAACATATAAACAGCTAGGAGGAAATGTTTTTCTGGTAGAGCAAGAACATGCACAAATTAGAGATATGTCTAAGTAGTGATAGGAAATAGTATTTGTATAATCAGCAGGTATTAGTTATGAGTTTATTCCTTTTATGGCTAAGCAAAAAGCTTTTGAAAAATAGTGAAGAAGTCATTTGCACTTCTCAGTTCATAAAATGAGTACATCATTAGGAATAGTGCACCTGATTTGGCAATAAAGAGTTGACTCCTTTTAGACTAGGTGAATTATAGCCTTTAGTGGCAGAATTTCAGTCTAGGTAGATCTATAGAAGTCCCTCTAGAGAGAAAAAAAGACAGTAATTTGTTGCTGGTACAGCTTTTGGTCAAGATGCAGTTTTACCAAGACTGCTTCAAAACCTACCGTAATGTCTCCACCTCTGCTGGCAGCAAGATCCTAGCAATGGCCTGACATTTTCATTGCTTCACATTTATCTTCAGTCTGTCTGTAATCATCCCAAAATAAGAAAGATGCAGTAAGACACACTGCTAAAGTTTTCTCTGGATAATTTCTGGTATGTTAATAATATAAAATCCTTATTCAACCACTTTATTGGTGTTTCACTAATCTCTATGTATTAAAGAAAACTATTCTGCCCAGTTTCACTTAGTACTGCAAACAGCATAACTGAGGCCTGCCTCAATGTTGACTACAATTTCTTTTCAGTAATCATTCTGAGTGTCATTTCATCAAAGAAAAAAAAATATTTACTTTGTCTAGTTTAATTGAGTGAAGAAAAGGAGAGCAATGAAAGTGAAGGGAAGGAGTAAGAGGGAAATTATTAACCTTGGTGCCAAGCTGTTGTCTAGGAAATGCACAAATTATTAATAAATAACATACAAGATTTTTTAATATTTTGATGGAAGTTTTAAAGGCAGCGTAACATGACACAGAGTGAAAGTATAGGAAGACCCTGATATGCTATAGCCGTGCCTTACTGACATAGTCTACAGTTGTCTCCCTAGACATATAACATCATCTTGGAGCATATGTTATGTTTTACCATGGACAAACTTCTTGTCCTTAAGATGGATGGATATTAGGGTGAAAAGGGTTATTTCAAGAACATATAAATCAAGGTCATCCGTTTTTCTTATCATATGCCTCAATGACCAAGAACAATTTAGTGTTCTTATAGCTCAGCTGAAAGTCTTGAAAAGTACAGAATTATTTTTATCTTTTTTGTACTTTCTCTGTCAACCAACTGTAGAATTTCAAATATTTGATGTTTTCTGAGGGAAAAAAAAAAAAACCACACAAACCTTCAGTAACTTTAATGAAAATATTTCCTAAAATAGTACTAAAATCTACTAAAAGGAAAACGTTAATGACAAATCAAATTTCTGTAACTATGAGAGTTGCAATAAAATATTACAAAAATAAGGAAGATTCTTTAGTGGTGCACCAGTCACTATACTATGTATCAACATTCTCTCTTTCCACCACACGTACAAGTGAAAAATCAATGCCGCAGGTAGTGTTTCCACAAAATGTAAAATTATTTTAATCAAATATAATACATAAAAATATATTATTAGCTCAGCATAGTTGCCTTTCTCCTAAGAATAATCTACATTTGTCATATTTAGCATAAATGTGCATCTTGGGTTCCAGCCCTACGGAACTGAAGTTGTAATGTCTAATAGGTTTGTGAATCAAATATATAAAGACAGGGGAATGAGCAAAAATAGAAGTCTATGTGCAGATATAAAATACCTGTTGCATTCTTCTGAAAGTAATTTTTAATGATATGCAACTGTGGGGAAAGCACAATGCTTTGAAGAGTTTATTTTTGTGGAGAAAAGGGTATAAAGCATTTCCTAACTGAGAGTATTTCCTTCTGTAAGGCACAGACTGGTTCCATACATTTTCCTGTACAGGAATTCACACGGCAAAAGAAGAGAATGAGAAATTAGAGGTTCATATACAGCTGAACCGCCATAATCTCACTGGTATTGTAGATATGTGGTGGGATAAATTGCCTAACAAGTGCTGTAGTAAATGGTAGACGGCTCAGGAAATGAGGAGATGTCTTGACGTATCGCAATGACATGAGTGAACAGACAGGGGAGATGTTCTACTTGACATAACAATTACAAGCAAGGAAAAACTCACTGGGGATGTGAAGCAATTGCGCTATGACAAATTTTAAAATCTTTTGAGAAGTTACCTAACAAATAGTAGAATCCCAAATACTGGACCTCAAGGGAAAGAAATTTGGCCTCATTTAAGAACCACCTTGACAGAACCCTTTGGAACACTTTCCTGAAGGGCAAAGATAATTCCTTTTAAATGAAAAGAATAAAATGTCACCTACAATCAAGAATAATACAGCTAAGCAGTATGTGAAGCAGTAAGATAACTTAAGGACCATGAAGACAGGAGGCATGTTCCCAAGCATGCTGGTAGATGTGACCAATCCATTTGGACATTTGAAGGCTGCTTTTGGTAGTCCTTGAAAAGTCATTGTTTCTGAGCACCGGAAGGACCTCATATCACACTCATCTCTAAGACTAGAAAGTAAAAACATCTGAACAAGGAAGTGGAGGGAGACCAGTTAAAGAATGTGGTTGAACAGAGTGGATTAACCAAAGACAAATCATGTTTGACCAACCAGTTACCCTTCTGCAATGAAACAACTAGCTCAGTTAGATAAAAAGAGTATGAACATTAGATACTGTTTATGATTCTCTGCTCCTCAGTAATAGAAAAAACAAGAGACATGAGGAAAAAGCTGAAAAAATGGGGTTTATGAGGGTAAAGAAGAAACTTGCAGCTCTCAAGGGAAGGTGCAATGATGATGTGACCTGGTGCTCCATACTTGTGTTCAGGGATAGGAACAGGCACAGCTTGTAACAACGGAAAATCTGGTTTCACATATTGAGAAAAAAATTGACCTTAAGGGAGGTCAAACACTGGAATAGGATGCCTAGAGACACCATGGATTTTCAGACTTTATAGATTTTCAAAACTCAAGCAGACAAGGCACTGAGCAACCCATTCTCAACTGACATACTGTGAACAGAAAATTGGGCAGGTGACTAGTAGAACCCTTCCCCCTTCGCAACTCTATGAGTAGAGTTTTTAAAGAAAAAAATAGATTGCATACCCCAATGTTTTTCATAATATATGCTGGCTAAGTTCTGGGGGGAGAATACACCTCTGCATAAAATTATGACAACGGAAGTAATATAACTATTAGGATAAAATTATATCTCTCTGTATTAATAGATATATATATATATTTTTAAAAAATTGAAAAGTTATATACCGAGAATAATAATTTTTCTAATTTTATTTTGCTTTTCATTGTTGTATGTCAAAACAGTATTTTTACCAGACTTTTAAAAAATTATTATTACACTTTGGGAGAAAATGTTAAAATTGTTAACAATATTGTTAAATAAACCTTATAAGTATTAGGCTTTTGGGAAACCTAGAATAGAATATAAGTGACACACATGCCTATCTCAGTTTCACTCTACAGAAAAGTAAACAAGCTACAAAACAAGGAAATTAATATACATTTATTCCTTTATTTCTTTTAAATGACTCAATGACTCTTTAATGAGCATTAAAATCTCTCAAAAACTCTCTACTGAATGCTTATATGTCAATGTCCCAATTTTTGTAATGATAACAACATTGAAATACACCTATATAATTTAGAGGAAAAAATACCAATGTAAAAAATAATAGCTTATTTCTTCTTAAATTTCTTACTGTACATTAAACAACTGTGACCAAAGTATGTAGAATTAAATGTAAACAAACAGATTGTCTAGATAGTTTATGCAGTCCTTATCCTGGGAGATTTTCAAGCCCATACTAAATATAGTGCTAAGCAGTTTGGTCTGACATCACAGCTGATTCTTACATCCAAGATGTTGGAATAGAGACATCCTGATGTCCATTCTAATCTGAACTATTCTGGTCTCTTGGTATCTTATGCAGGCAGTAAGATTTACACTGTGTAGAATTTAATAGATTTTTTTTCCCTAAATTTTCATTCTATCAAAATGTACAGATTCTAGCATTTTCTGAAATCCTCAGGGGGAAAAAAAGCACAGTATTGCTACCATAAGAAAAAAACCCTCTATATTTTAAATCTCAACTAAAAACCCCCAAAACCTGCCACACACATATTCACGTAATCAATACCAGTTATTATTTTCCTTATTGCAGCAGCACCTCAATTACACAGTGTGTTAAACCAATCATTTCACAGATTGGACTTTCAGACACTGAAATGAAATATAAAAAAGTATTAATAATATCTGGGAAATTAATCACGTGAACAAAAACGAATAGGTGAATCTGTTCACTATATTTATCTAAAGGAAAATACTATTTTAATAACGTTGTTTCTTAAAAATATTTCTTATTTTCTTTTCTCCTAAGAGGAAGAGCGAGAGAGAGAACTTTTTTTTACAACACATTATTAATTAATATGATTTCCCTTTGATCCTCTCTAATTAATCAAATATGTATAGAAATAAATTCCCTGTCCTTCATATTAAAATATATTTTCACATTTCATGCATTATGATATTTATTACTCTTTTTGTGAAAACTGAAAATGTTTACATTCTGTGCTCTGCTGTGTAGAATGTTACAAAATATTGCTGAATATTCCCAGCTCCCAAAGCATAACAGCATGAATAAAATTTACTTGCAAGATCATAAAGGAATTTTATTTAGATTCTTTTTTCTTTTAGGTATAGCATCTTACTGGCTAATAGAAGACTAAAACAATGGAAAAAGAGGGGAGAAGTAAATCTATTATTTCACAGTATGATAAATCATACTGGGAAATATTGAATAGTTGTAGTTACTACCAGAGCACAGGAGTACTATGAAATTTCTTGCTTTATTTTATGAAGAATTGAACGGTTCAAAATAACTATTGCTTTGAGATGTCATCTATAAATCAACACAGGCCAATGGCAGCAGAGTGATGAATATCCACTCATCTAAGAGATTTGATCATAAGACACAAGCTAAAACAATGACAAGGCAGAGATAAATGTTTGTGTTCAGATTAACATCCCAAGGTCAGAGTGTCTAGGCATATCAATGAGGAATTTCAGCTAACACTCTAAGAATATTAATCTAGAAATATGTAACAGCAAACTGAAGAAGATGTTGAATTTTAATGGTGTTGTCTATTTTGATTGTCTAAGAAAATATTTATAGTATACTAATCAGAGAGAGATTGGAATTTGTTCTGTCACAGGACTTGTTTCCTGAAAATATCAGCATTATCTTGTGTTTTTAATTTTATTTTTCATCTGTTTATTTAACAAGTATGTTATTAAAGCATCAAAAGATAAATTGTACTGTAAAGTCTTTATTTCTTGAATGAAAAAATAGAACAATATAAAGTCATGATAGTCATACTATACTAATTCTAAGATGACTGCGTGTTTATACACAGTCTTGTCAAGGTTTTACAAGATTATTTAGCATTTTCATTTGTAGAAGTTAATAACAGAAGATAGTGGGAGAAGCATTTCAAGAACATACAAATAAATGTCAAAAACACATATCATCTTCCTAAAGTAGACAGGGTATATTAACTCTATTTTAAATATATGATACTTTGTCCAGTTATAGAAAGTACTGAGAATACTATTTTACTATTAAAAACACTTGAAATGTAGGGTTTACTTCTGATGTTAGATTTTCAATATGAATGAATGTAGTAGTTGTTTTAGCAGAATGCTCTTTAATTCATGCTTTTCTATCTGAGTTTGAAATCAAGTCTGTAAAAGCCCATTTTCGTTCTGATGTGAGCTCTTTCTCCCTCCCTCTTTCTTTCCTTCTCTCTCTCATTCCCTTTTTTCTCTTTCTCGGTCCCTTTCTTT
Organism: Catharus ustulatus; assembly: GCF_009819885.2. Classification (NCBI taxonomy): domain Eukaryota; kingdom Metazoa; phylum Chordata; class Aves; order Passeriformes; family Turdidae; genus Catharus; species Catharus ustulatus. Next base: position 66,911,186 of record NC_046222.1, read on the forward strand.
TTCTGTATTTTTTTCCCAGTGCAGTGCTCTTCCAATTTGTTTCCCTACAGTCTGTGCACTAGAGTAGTGAGAAAAAAAATCTGAAATCACAAATAATTCATCCAGTCTAAAATAACTTAGGAAAAATGATTTTTTGAAGTGCGCAGTACTAGGACATTTAAACTGTGTATAGCCATGACTGAAATTTACTGGATAAACAATCTTCGGGCCCTGATGCTTCTGTGAATACAAGTTGAAAATAAAGTTTTAAACTTAGTGAAAAAACGAAATAATTACAAAACCCTTTTGTTTAAGTAATAGATGAGAGAGTTATTTGGAAATGTAAGTGCCCACAGGTGTACATATATATATATCTTTATATGTGTAAAGACGTACATCCTCTCTTTCCAGGCAAATCATCCATTATGCATTGAAAAATTCTAAACTGCTAAGCACTTTTCTGGTTTTACAAAATTTAGATGAAGACCAATAAATTATTTGTTTATCGGTACCAGTGTGTCATTCCTATTCCTCTTATACTCAGCAATAGTTTTATTCCCAGTTTTCAGAGTTTTGCACAAGCTAAGATACACCTGTGATGCCTGTATATACATACACAAAAAAACCCATACAATATATTAAGCTCTTACAGCTATTGCACATGAGTGATTAAGCTAAAGTGAAAGACTGGTGTATTTTGAAATAGACAAGAAGATATTGAAAATTAATTATTAAAATTAATGGTTATCATAAAATTAATGTATTAATGTAAAATAAATAAAAATTATTATATTTAAATGATCCTTAATTAAATGGGAAGGTATTATCATATTTTCACTTACATCCACTCTTTTGGTCAAATATTGCAAGAGAAAGAAAGCGTTGCTTCAGGAGAGACCAGTGCATATTAAGAGACATCTCTCAAATCTTACTTAAATTTACTGACATTTATATTTTTGTTTAAGAAAAATATAAAAGCCTTAAATAGTAATTTTATTCAAATAATTTACCCATATTGATATTTTAAATTTAATAAACAAACTGAACAGATCCTATAGCTCATGAACCTACAACAAAAAGGGAGGACATATGGTTAAGCAAAATTGGTCTGAAAACACTGGATTAATTAATATGCAGGTTGATTATTTAATTTGCCTCCCTGTCCTTACAGAACCGAAGCTGTTGCTGCAAAAATCTCTGGAACCCTCTCTAGGTCATTTTTGATGCATTAAATCAGCGTAAGAAGAACCAGAAAATAATTAATCACTATCTGTGAAAAATCCTGTGAAAAATGTTAACATGATTGTAATCTTCATGTCTTCCATTTCATTGTTATTCTGAAAGTATTTTTGAACATTTGGGAACTGCAAAAGAACACGCTGTTCAAAGTTATGAGGAGGGGAAATTGGGTAGGAAACTTGTTTCTAAAAAAGGATTGGCATGACTTTGTCTGCAGGGAGATCAATGAAATAATGCACTGTATTTAAATGCTTCATCCAAGAAAAAGAGAATAATATTAATTATAGCCTTCAGCTCTTTTCATGGCAATCCTTTGGTAATTATAGTTCAAGAGAAAGAACAGAAGTAATTTCAAGATGTGTTTCTTCATAAGATACCCAATTTTATTTTTTTTTTGAGAAAGAGTACATTTCAAAGGAGAACTTTGTTTTAAGTTAGATATGCACTGTTTGCACAGAAGTAATGAAATGAACTGTAATGATATTCCAGTAGTATATGTTATCCTTGCAGCTACATCCACTGCGGCACGTTTGCTCCTTGGTAGTATGTTAAATGGCGTCAAATTTGATGATACCTGCTGAAGATCTTATAATTATTGTTGATGAATTTTAATGTGAAACTTTATGAGGTTTGTGGCTTAGTTTTCGGATTGGTGGGTTTTTTTTTCTTTTTTCTTCCCCTTTTCATATATGGAGTTGTATCTTAAAAGATCAACTTAAACGATTATGTAGAAACTTAAGACTCTATTAGAATGAAACCAATAAAGTCTTAAAGACCAAAATCGACACAAGGAGATGATTTAAGTTAGAAAATGTATCTGAATTAGTGCAAGTTTAAATTTTTTTGTAGTGTAGTCTTATGAAGTAGACATGTAGATGAACTTTTTTTAAAAAGATAGACATCAGACTGCTAAACCCAATTGGGCTAAATCCAATTATTGTTTATGCAAAAAAGGTCTCACACAATTTCATTTAAGCCTCTCTGAATTTCATTTAAGATCTGAGATACCTTGCTAACCAAATTCACTGAAGTTGGTCATTAAATAAGAATCTCGTCATGAAGAATAAAACAGTTGGATGCTCTGCTAATCTTCAGTTTTTAGAGAGCTGTTTAGAACTACAAACAGTTCTCTATTAGAAATTTGAGCAGTGTTACTTGGGATAGAATGAAGATACATTTTGTGTCTTAACCCTTGCAGACAGCTCAGCCTCATACAGACACTCGTTCACTTCCCTTCCAGCAGAACACTGGAGAGACCCAGGGACTGAAATACAGAGAGTTGCATTGGTAAAATAAAACTTTTCATGCAGGCAAAGCAAAACAAGCAATTTATCCACTGCTCCCCTTTTCCAGGGAGATATTTAGCTGTTTCTGGGAAAAACAGAGACTCATCAGGTGTAATGGTTACCTGAGAAGATGAAGGCTATAGCTATGAATGTTTCCCCTCTCTTTCTCCTCCTTCTATAGCTTTATGGCTGAGCATGACATATGTATAGGTCTATTGAGGTCAGGTTACGTGACTTAACCTCTTAACCTCTTGCCCCTGTTTAACCACTGTTACTCCCCAACCTACTCAACGGAGGGGCAGAATAAGAAGCAGAAAATACCTAGATGCTGTGTAACCCTAGCTCAACAATAGTTAAAACATCCTTGCATTATCCAGACTGTCTTGGACAAAAATCCAAAATACAGCACCTTTCAGACTACTGTGAAAAAAATTAATTCCCAGCCACAACTAGTATACTACTCGAAGTAGCCTATTACATTAAGTAAATGAGACAGAAAGCAGTGGTAGATGGTCTCCTGACACAGATATTTGTTATAGGAATTAGAAGCGAAATTGTTGTTACAAAGAATGCAAATGCATCATAGCACCACATGAAGTTCTCCAGACATAATTAATTATCTAACCCAAGATAGCAATCTGGGCTTTCACAACCAACTCCAAGAAAAACATGCTTTCAAAAGACTATTTTAGCTGGTGTCTCTAGAAACTACTAACCTTTTCTGCTGTTCCACTAATTTTCACACATGGGGCCTCTCATTTGCTTTCCATCAGAGATCTTTCAAAAAAAACCCTAAAAAACAAAACAAAACTAAAAAAAACCCAGAAAAAGCCAAAAAAAAAAAAAAACCAAAAAACCAAATATAGTAATTTCACGACTATAAGGCGCACTCTTTTGACTAAAATTTCAGCCTGAACCTGGAAGTGCGCCTTATATGATCTACAAAGTTGTGACATTTGCCAGCCCAGAAGTAGGAGCCACAGTGGGGGGGCGGTGCCAGGGGAGCGCCGAGACACGAGGGGAGTAGGTGGGCGCAGCCAGCAGAAGCCGCGCAGGGAGGGAGGGAACCGGCCCTGGCCACCGCGCGGGGGAGGGAGCCGCCGCCGCTGGCCCGGCACAGGCAGAGCAGAGGAGGAGGAGGCAGGGAGCAACTGCTGCTGACGACACAGTGTGGGTGACGCAGAGGAGAAAGCAGAGACCAGCCACCACTGCCAGCATGGCATGGGGGTGCGGAGAAGGAGGGAGAGAGCAGCTGCCGCCGCCGACACGATGCGGGTGGTGTGGAGGAGGAGTTGCACCAGCCAACACTGGGTGGGAGTGCCTGGGCCCGTGGCAGCTGCAGCTGCCGGGCAGGGGAAGCCGGGACCCACGGCCGAGCGGCGGTAACCAGGAGCTGCGAGCCGCGCCAGCCGGTGCCGAGGGCAGGCGGGAGTGCAGGAGCCTGTGGCACAGAGAGGGCACCTGGGACTGCGTTTAAAGATAACACCAGTCTGTGAAAAATGTTTGCAAACAGACAGTAATTTGTTACTTTGTTACACGTGGCTCAGCTCCTCACTGCAAAAAAAATATGTGAGTCGTGAGTCCAGTTGCAAGGGGGGGCAGGAGAAGCCAAGCCCCGGCCAGTGGTGGCTGTGCGGGCTGGGAGGGACTGCCCAACCCCCCGTCCCAACCCCCGCCGGCCGCGCAGGCTGAAAGGGACCGCCCAGCCCCCGGCCAGCAGCGGCCGCACAGGGAGAGAGGGAGTGGGCAGCGTCGCACCGCTCCGAGTTGCTGCCAGTCCCGAACCGCCCTGAACCGCAGTAACCCCGAAGTGTGAGCCGTGGCCGCCCTGAACCGCGGCAGCTCTGAGCCCCACCTCACCAACCAGGGGCGGGCGGGAGTGCCGGACCCCGCGCACGGGGAGGGCACTTGGGGCTGCATTTAAAGGCTACACCAATCTGTAAAAATGTTTCCAATTTGAGCACATGCCAGTAAACTCCACGATCGTGGGATTCTGTTACTAAGTAGTTACTTTGTTGCACACGGCACAGATCTTAGTGGCAAAAAAAAAGTGTGCCTTATAGTCCAGTGCACTTTATCTGACCTACAAAGTTGCAAAATTGGCCGACTCTTCAGGGGATGGACCTTATAGTCCGGTGCACCTTATGGTCATGAAATTACTGTATCCTCCACCCCATTTACTCTCGGTTGGTTATTGCATTGCTTTTGCCATCCTGGTCAGAAAAAAAATGGTCCTGGTTTCAAAAGTCTGCATTTTTTCAGACCAGGGCTTCAAGATATCATCTCCTATGATATCCCTCTTACCCTTAGATTATTAGAAGTATGTGAAATAGTCAATTAAGATATGAGCTCCATATGTTTGTAGATTTATGTTGAATGTGCCAGGGGGATTAGATGACTTGCATCTTTGTTTGCTTTTGATGACATACATGCTTGAATCAAATTTAGATTATCTGGATTTATCTTGTGATATCATCACACCTAGACTGAATTTCTTGCATTTAGTTTTATGGTTTTTGCTCTTTTTTTCAAGTAAAATAATTCAGAATTCTGTTTTATGAAATAATTTTTCTCCTATTTTCTTTTTTTTTTAATCTTTCCGTCTCTTATGCCTTCTAGGAAGAGAAGGAAATAAAGAAGAATTAAAAAATAAAAATCTGTAATCAACTTTTAATCTTTTTGTTTATTTTCACTCAGTGGAAAGGGTATTTCTAACATGCTTTATTTCCATCTAAAAGTTCTTTCTATGTGAGCTTATACTACTATTTGGATAACTTTCGTGAATTTTAAAAACTCAAAAATCAACACCCTTTTTTGATCATTAATTGCTTTGATTATGTGCAAGGACCTAAAAAGCACAGCTGTCTGTCTCAAGCACTCTTTAGGCCACAGTACATTGCCATGAGAAAAGAACAGAAGGGAGTGACAGGATGTTTCTAACCTGGCAGAGGTGAGATCTGGGTAGCACATCCTGGTTAAGGCATCCAGACAGCAATTCCCACTGAGGCAAACTGTTAAGAACCAACTTCTCATACACAGATCTGTGGTCAAACAAAGATCACCCCAAGTTATGGGACAGGTGACATCTAACACCAACAATGACCAAGGAAGCTCCTCCAAATATGTTCCCTGGATACCTGAAAATTGGACTGGAAGATAAGCTTCCACAGCTGGAAACTTGAGATAAGATAAAGGTGGTACTATTGTCCAGGTGTTATCTCAGACCTAGGGGAAGGTAACAAAGCTGGAGGAGAAGAATGGATCACTGATAGTGGATACAAAGAATGCAGAATTTCTGAGCCACAAAAAAGCCAACTCTGCTAAAATCAACTCTGACTGGGTAAAAAGGCAATTGTAGCAGGTGGAGATTCAGACCATGGTCTCACAGTGCACTGAACCAAACAACCACTGACTCAGAAAAAGAGAAAGGCTACATCGGGTAATTAGCATTAGAAGTGAGGAAATAATTTAATCAATAGACTAAGAGAACTGTCTATCAATAAGCATTAATTATCTGCTTATATCTATAAATATTGTAAAGTTTTGAATGACCTGCCTCTCCTTCTCTCTCTATTTCTCTCTCTCTCCCCACTCCCTTCTACTCTCCTCACCATCTCTTTTCTATTTTTTTCTATGTCTCTTCCTCACACTTTATTGTTTAATGAAATACGTAGTATTGACTTTAGCATATGGTCTTGTTTGCGCCTTAATTTGGACAGAAGAATTTCTCAATAATTGGGTCTAAACACTATTTTACACTTCTGAATGTATATTTCCACTTACATAGCAAACCTAAAAAAAGCCAATTATTTCAGTGGTAGATAAAAAAACTTTTCTAACAGTTCTGGAGAATTCTAAATGTTTTCTTTAATGATCCTGAACCAGACTGAAAAATCAAATTGAAAATGTTCAAAATTTGGTGATATTAGCAATATAAAAATTGGATTGAATAAATTTAATGTGTTTTTCCTTTTTTATTATTATTATTATTTTATTTTTATGACAAAGTATTTTCATAGTTTTACATTTAAAGTTCTTTGTGAACAGAATCACATAGCTGTTACTCTAAGAAAAATTCACATTTCTTTTATTACAATTATAAAATTCTATTTTCATATTTTTATGGAGTTTAGATGTGCAGAAAATAATTAGTACTCAGAATTGACCCAAAATAACATTTTCTTGGTAGTTTCCCCATTGCAGTAACATTTTGTTTCATGCAGATAGATTTTTTTCAGACAAACACCTTTTAAAAGTACCTAGAGCACTTAAGACATTCCAAAATCATTATTTAGCAATGAAATAATATCTGAAGACTACAGTTTTGGGACAGAAGAGGTTTTCCCCCAGCTTTTATAGCATCACAGGGTATGGTATGAAAGTATATCCCCTAAGTGAACAATTGTGTTTCACCTTAATCTGTGAGATGTTCAGGGGCTTTCTTACAGACAACTTTTCCATTTCCCCCTGGAATTGTAGCCAATCCATTTCTTCACTAGGTCTGTTAATGGTTCAAGGAGCATTTGAGTAGGTAAGTAGTTAATGATGAGACAAACGTAAAAGCCTTGGAGCTTCTCTGTTCAGATAAGCATTAATGGAACTCTATTTTAGGATGCTATTTTTATACTCACAAGTAATCTTTGAAGCCAGTGAGCCTGAAACATGACTTCCTACCCAAGATATTAATGAAAGTATTGCTAGAGCATCTGAAATATCTATTGCAAAGCATGAACTGTTGTAAATAGAGATTGTAGTAGGAACGGTGTGAGATATCTGTAGTCTTTTTATCCACCTCCTTTGGTGGCACTGGTTTGTGTTTCAAGCTCTTTATATTTGAAAATATCTCTCACTGCTGCCTTCCCTGCACTTTGAGAAACTCTTTAAGAGAAGCCAGAGAAAAGGCTGATAGGGAAAAAGAAAAGGAGGGTAGGAAAAATTTAGAACTGTAGCTTCTACTACTGTCCTTTTAAAATTTTGTCTTTAATAAGATGAGATTCATATTTTCTGAATCTGTCCTTAATTTTTCCTTAATCCATGATTATGATTACTAAGTCTGAGTAATTGTTTCTTATTTTGTTTCTGGTTGCTAAAAATAGTCTTTATTTTCAGACACATAAAACAATCCCTAAAATTTTCCTTATTTCCTTCAAGGTAAAGATGTACTCTATGGAAATCCTTTTACCTCAAGACTTATTTTGCATGTATATATATTATATATATATTTAAGCTAGTTACCCTATTTCTCCTTATAGGCAGTTCTCATAAACTGGCATACCTAGACATATTCTGAGTAGACACCTCTATCTGGTAAGATTAACCATATTTCTCCCCATTATTTATAAAAATAATAAAAAAGTGGAGAAGAACTCAAATGTAGAAATCTGTATGTGGTCAAAGGAATTCTGATTTTGCATTATTTGAAAACAGGCAAGTGTTTTTTGCATTTCACTTTTCCAGCACTTAGAAGTGAATACAGTTCACTGTAAACAGTTTTAAGTGAAAAAGTATTCTTCAAACAACATAAAAGACAGCTCTTTTCCTACAACTGATTATACAAAGACTTTATACACAAAGATTTATATATATTTATATACAAAGTTGCATAAAACTGCCTTACGTATAAGTGTATCGAATAATTCGGGCAGAGTAATGTGAAGATTAGTTCCTGGATTGTTGTTCCAATATTAGAATTCAAGCCAGATCAAATACACTAAGAAAAAGAGCTTTCCCTTAGTCTAGACTAGAATATTCATGATCTTATTATCTCCCATTTTCCAACTGAGGAAATATAGTTTTGCCTGTCTGCACAAGTGTACCCTTGAGTTTTTCCGCCTAAAGTTTATATAGCCTTGACTTCTTCATTCCTTCTGAAAAAATGTCTAATTTTGGAATGAGTATGTAAAAAATATACCTCTGTGCATACCTTGGCGAAGAAGAAGTTTTTAGTATTAAATTGAATTGTTAAACGCAGTGATTTTATAAAAAGGACTATAATTTAAGTGCTGTACTTCCAGTGTACAGAAAAAAAATCTAATAAGGTGAATAAAAACAGATGGTAGACAGAAAAAGAAAAACTAAGAGGGATAGATATTTACTTTAATTCACCTGTATTTTACTATTATCTGAATGCTTACCGAGCAATAGCTAAGGAAGATGAAACTCTAAAAAACTGTATTACTAATCTTTGCATTTTTCATAGCTATTTTTGAAGGTATCAACTTGAGTATAAACTGATTATGAAGAATATGTGAAAACCAGAAAATAAGTTTAACATTAAGGCAACACATAATGTTCTTTTTTTTTCTTTCCTTTTTTAAATATAGACCAACACATTAAACACTTCTTTTTGTACTAAAACTATACTACAACTCAAATGAAAATATCGTGTAGAGCAAGGTAACAATAATGTTTCATAAATAATCTCAATCACTTTAATTTTCATTATTTAGCAATTGTTTAGTATTTGGAATAGGCTATGTGTAAACAAGTTTATCTCAGTAAAACAAGCAAGCAAGAAAATAAACCCCTGTTTTTTGTTGAAAATGTCATCACACTGGAACCAGCATAATGAGTTCATGCTATTTTATTTATTGTTGTTGTCCCCAAGATGTTGTCTGTCATTTCCAAGCAGTTCCTGGAACATTACAGATAGCAGTAACGTGCATTTAAACTTTTGCCAAATTCCACTGACATGGCTCAATGCATTGTAGGAGAGCACTGTTGAAAGCCTGATTATTTTGACTTCTGTTTTTCTTGTACTGCTAAATCTTACCCTTTATCTAATGTATCACAGTGCAAGAACAGCTACCAGTTTAGAAATGCAATATCATTAGAAAGGACTAGTTGACTCCTTGTTTTCAAAATGGTAGATTCTGTGGTGGAAGATATGCATGGTTTTGATGATCTAGTTCCCCCACTTTTTTTTTAGCAAACAGCTGACTTGCTTACCTTGACAGTTTTCTAAACAGGCAGAAACATGTTACTGAATATTTAAGATTTTGAAGACCAAATACATCCTGGACTGCATCAAAAAAGGCAAGATCAGCAGGTACTCCACCTCTATTCTGTCCTTGGTAGACCCAACCTGAAGTACTGCATCCAGATGTGAGGCTCTCAGCACACGAAGGACCTGTTAGAGTGAGTCCGGAAGAGGGCCCTGAAGAAGATCAGAAAACCAGAAGACAGGCTGTATGAAGATGGGCTGAAAGAGCCAGCATTGTTCAGCCTGGAGAACAGATGGTTCAAGGGACACCTTATAGAGACCTTTCAGTACTTAAATGGGCTAATAATAAAGGTGGAGATTAACTTTTACATAGGTGATAGGACCTATGTACAGAGAGTGATAGGACAAGGGGGAATGGTTTTAAACTAAGAGGAGAGATTTCGTTTAGATGTTAGGAAGAAATTCTTTTCTCAGGCGGTGGTAAAGCACAAGTACTGGCTGCCCAGAGCAGCTGCAGGTGCTCCATCCTTGGAGGTGCTCCAAACTGGGTTGAATGGGGCTCTGAGCAACCTGGTCTAGTGGCCGCTGTCCCTGGCCATGGCAGGGGAGGATGGAACTAAATGATCTTTAGCGTCTCATTCAACCAGACCATTCAGTGATACTCTGGTGGTTTTGATAGGACAGGGTGCAGCCACTGGAGCATGCTGAGCTGACAGCCCAAGCTGGTGTCAGGAGAGGCAAGCTAAACAGGGCTACAGCTGAAGACACTGTCATGGGCTGGAGGTTTCAAACATCCTTTTACTGTAACCTTTATGCCCAAAAACACAAACAAGGGGACAGAGAAGTAAGAAAAACCCATAGCTGTGAAGAGGGAATATACATCTACTAATCTTCTTTCTTATCTAATAATTTGAAGATCGGAGAACTAGGAGTGAGAGCATAAATTCTGTAGTGTCTGCATCAGCAGCAGTGGCAGGTTCTGTAGCAATGGTATGACCGGTCTTGGGATTGTCACGTTGCCGTGGAAATGATGGTGATGATCTCCATGACTTCCTGGCTCAAAGAGCAAGAAAGAGCCATGCAGCTCTGTTCTTTTAGTAGGCACAACACACTTTCAATGCAGAAAAAACTGAGAAGGAACAGTCATTATTTCTGTGCTACATTATCTTGGAGATTGGATTCTAGGTAGTTTTTCTTGAATCAATACAGCTGTACTTGCACTCTCCTCTCCTCTCCTCTCCTCTCCTCTCCTCTCCTCTCCTCTCCTCTCCTCTCCTCTCCTCTCCTCTCCTCTCCTCTCCTCTCCTCTCCTCTCCTCTCCTCTCCTCTCCTCTCCTCTCCTCTCCTCTCCTCTCCTCTCCTCTCCTCTCCTCTCCTCTCCTCTCCTCTCCTCTCCTCTCCTCTCCTCAAGAATCAATAAACAATTTTGTTTAAAGTGCAGGATGATCAGCTATCTTTTTATGCTTGTAATTCTTCCTGTTAAAAAATATTTTGCATTATTCCCTTGACTGTATTCAAAACCACATTTTAGTACGCTTGGTAGCCTGTGTGCTGAAGCTTGTCAATACAGTTGTTACGTACTTCCATAGAATAACTCGTGCTATATCTTGTCTAGAGTCTATTTTCCTTTCCTGTTGCTACCTTTGACTTAATTTCTTCTCTGACTTCAATTTAACTTACAGAATATAATTTCAATATTGTTTTAGAGATGTTAAGAATATTTGGTTGTTTTTAATTTTTACAGATGCAATTACAAAATAGTTTACAACTAAGCATAATTTTGATGTACAGTACCTGCCTTTTTCTTTCCCTCCTGCTATCCCAAGAGATGAAAGCAGACCTTTAAAGATAAAAATGAATTTAGAAATATAATGAAAGTGTTTTTAGTATCTTAGCTTTTGCCATAAGTGTTGCAATATACCATGCAAATTGACCACTTCTGCATGTGGCAACTATATTGTGCATTTTTCCCTCTTGGATAATGTGCTTTCTCTGACTTCAAAGAAATCTAAAATAATTGGACTTGTGTTATGTGTAGGAAACCAGGGTGAAATTAATTGAAATTGATGTTAATTGTATTATTTTCTTAATTGCTGCAAATGTGGGTCAATACTACCATGGACTTCATATAGATTTTAATAGAACTGTGAATTATAAGATATTTTTGGGTTTGCTTCAAGCATTAACTTCTTTAAAAATTTAATGATTGAATCTCATATGTAATGCCATCCCTGTGAGAGTAGATTTTGAGTGGCATTTTAGGAGTGGATATTCACTTTGGGAGCGTACAAGACATGCTTGGATTGTTGTTCTAATGAAGGAACTCAAAGTATGTTTTTTAGCAGACATAGCTAGCTTTTGAGGAAGAATCTTGTTACAGAAAAAGAACAGGGCACGGTTCAGTTGTTAGCATAAAGGTGTCTAGTGACATTTCCTCGGGGTGCTCACTCTGGTACCCAGTTGCTGGTGTAGAAGATCAGCACTTGCCCTAAAGACCTATGTCACACCTCTCAACTCCGTGTGAAAGCTTCCATTGCCTTAGGGCATCTGAAATGGCATTATTCATCTGTGTCTAATGGAGATGAGAGGTTGTAAAGGAGATTTCAATTACTCCAAGTAAAGTGGGTAAATGTTCATGCAAGATACAAGCAATAAATTAGATGTCATTAATAAACTGATTCATGGAAAAATTAATCAGGCTACCACAAGAAAAGAATAACTTTTTATCCTATCAGTGCACAGGACAGACATATAATATCATGGAAAACAAAAAACAAAACAAAACAAAATAACAAAACAAAGCAAAACAAACAAAAAACTCTCATGGTTTACTCAGAAGTAAAATTCTCATAGGAGAAAAACTGTGTGTAAAACTCTCAACAGTGGAGTGTAAGGTCAGTAGAAAAAGCTGCAAAGGAATGGTGTAGTTGTTTCAAAAACTACATTTTAAAAATGTATTGCTAGTTTACTATTATTTAATTATTTATATAATTACTACTGTTTTAAAAACATGAAAGAAATGGCTAAAAGAACAAAAGAGTAGAAAAATTGCACGTGGCATGAAGGTTTTTCAAGGAATTTTTTTTGAATTTTCAGAAAAAAATATTCATTTTAATATCACTGTCTACACTAATACATAAATAAGTTGAAATAAATAAAAAAACACAATAGCATAAATATGGCAGAATATCAAAAGTTCATTATCAGAGGAAGGTGTCTATCTAAAAAAATGATATATTTCAAAAAGCAAAAGATGTATTCAAATGAAGAGACCATCAACTCTATAACAGTAAATGCGTATGTTTAGCAATGTATGCTCTATTACCTTATTTACACTTCATATATGGATGAAAACATCAGTAAAATAGATATTAAAAGATTTTGAAATATGTGATCCAAAATGATGATTATTTGTTTGAGAAGGAAGAAGACTCTCAGAGATTTTGCACTGCTTAAAAATGACCAAGGTACAACAGGAATTTAAAAAAGGGATATCTCATTGCAAGTTCACACATGAAATTGTGAATGCATTAATTAATATGACAATTATCACTTAATTTGTTTTAAGTAGAAGAAGAAAATAGTAAATTTGTTTGTATTTCTAAAGGAATCCAGACATTGTATAGGGTACAGGCTGTAACTCTGACTAACACAAACTTTAATAAAGAATGTGCTTTTTATTTTTTTTTTACCCGTACTTATAGTTGTAAAAAGAGAATGTATATCAAATCTTTAGGCCCTGCTTTTAAGAGAATGCATAAGGGAAAAACATCAAAACTACTTCCATGACCATCACCCTTACTTCAGTCCCTGAGGAGGTGATGGAGCAAATAGATCTGGAAACCATTTTAAAACATGTTAGGACAAGAAGGTGATTGGTACTGGTGAAATGCATCATGAGTGCTGGGTCCAGGTTTATGCTCTCTGCCACAATAGAGACATGCACCAAGTCCACAGAAAGGCCCTGGAGGTGATTTGGTGAGTGAAATGTCTCATACTAGGAAAACCTGAAAGACCTTGGGCTCGTGAGAAGAGAAAACTCAGGGTTATCAAGGTGTATAAATACTGCTGGGAAGGTGTAAAGAAGACAGAACCAGACTTTTAGATGTAACAGGATGAGATACAATGGGCAGAAACTGAAGTATAGGGCATTTTGTTTCAACATAAGAAAATATTGTCTTTCTGTCGGAGTGGTTAAACACTGGATCACAGACAGGAATTTATTGTTAATCTGTAATTCTTAACAATCAAATCAGAATGCCACATATGTTCTTCTGTTCCATTGTGGTAATGCTAGCTTTTTCAGTCAAAATTTATAGTGGAAAAGCACTTTAATAATTATCTAAAAATGTTATGCTTTAAAAGTAAATATTTACACCCTCTTTTTGATGTTTTTTTTTACTTATTTATGTTCTCTAGGTTTAAAGGCTGGTCACACCTCTCTGAATCATGGATGTCCTGCCGTATAACACCAAAGTTTTCTGTAGGAGAAGTTTGGGGTTTGAGGGGAATCTGATACTCGCTTAAAGTCTGAAAGATGCACACTGCAGCTTCCACCAGTCATTACTAAGTAGTGGCATCTTCACTTGGTTTCTCATGTCTGTACTATAATGTATGGTATTCACAGATTTTCAGCTATGGCATGGGTGGGGCAATGGTCGCTAGACCCCTGGGCAATGTCTAAAATCAGGTCAGACCAACACAAACACTCACAAGCCCTTAGCCCATCACTGCCTCATAAGTGCAAAATCTATGGCCCTTTATTACTAATGTCAAAAATTATATTTACCAGTTGCTTACTTCACACTATTTCTTACTTTCTTTCTTTAAACATTTAATGCTTCCGTAGGTGAAACTTAGATCTTAGGTTCGTAGGATGCATGGTTTTTTGAGCTGATAAAGGTCTTGTATGAGATGATAGTCTGCTAAGGGTTCATGCAATTTATCCCTCAGGATGGCCTCCAGAATATAGTTTTCTAAGCAGAAGGATCTCAAAAACTACTTACTTAAGTGGTGCAAAGGTCAAACCAAGGCTTGAAACAAATTGACTAACACAGTCTGAATAACAGATTGTTCTATTTTAGCAGTTATATGTGCCTGAGAGTTTAAAGGGTATTCGCTTCCCCTCGTTCTGGTTATTTCTGCTTTTTCCCTTGTTCATTGAAGTCCAGAGTCTGTTACCCATTATATCTTTATTCCTAACTTATAACCTATGAACTGATACTTCTGAAGAAACAAGGCTTGTGATTTGAGTTGAGGTGTTATGTCTACACATCTGAACATAGAAGAGCTGAATAGAAAATATTACTTCCCACTGTTGGCCTTGGCATTTTGAAGTTTCTTTAAGGGTGTTTTCTTAGTGTATACCATTGAGGGTTTAAATGCAAAGAGGAAACCTTTGTTTTGTTGGGTTTTTTTCTCAGAACCTTAATTTTCCTGAGCCTTATTTAAAAGATTTCAGAGCCAAAATTGGTCTTGAAGAGTGGGTTCTTTGACAAGAGACCAGGATACTGGACTATAAACCTCAAGAAAGAAAAACTAGATTTGTCTTGAATAAAACAAGCTAAAATGGTTATTTTGAAGATATTTAAGTAATTAAGAAAAATGACATCACATTTAAATTAAAAAATTTGTATTCTTGGGCTTTGTCTTTTCCTTGGTTTTCCTCTTGGTTTTTGATATTTCTTGCTAAATAGTGGTATCGTGTCTAGGGACTACTTCTACTGAAGGTATTCTGATCAGAAAAAGTGGTTGTTTGTGGTCACCATTGTGTTACATGAGCAGAAAATCTACACCAGTAACTGATCCTGCTCAGGGGACCATTCAGAGTACTAGAGATTGATCTTAGAGCATCTCTGACCACTCTTATGTCTTTCTCTTTCTCTGCCTCACATTTACTGTTAAATAAAACTCATATTATTGACTTCAGTGCATTTTCACTTGCACCTTAATTCAGGCAGAGGCACCTCTTACTGGTTGGATCATACAATAGTACAGAATATTCTTAGCATCATTTTTAGTTGTTTGATGTTTTTATTATTTACAGGTATTTAATGAGATTGCATGTGAGATTATCAAAGAATTTTTTAACTGCTATTGTTGAAACAACGTCCATTAAACAGTTCAAAAAGATTGCATTGCCGTTTCTTCTTTTGTATTTAATACAGATATCTGTTGCCAGTTAAAGTAATAGATGCACCTGTGGTGAAAATTAAGTAACAGATGCATCTGTGGTGAAAATTATAAAATTTAATGCTGGGGATAGAAAAGAAAAAGGACCAAAACTAATTGTGTATGACAGGCATACAATAGTAAAAATCTCTGAGGAGTTAGCATTACACAAATACCCTATTCTAAAAAGTTGCTTGATGTTCATGCTTTGTAGAAGGAGGTTGGACTCGATGACCTTTAAGGCCTTTTCCATCTTAAGCAATTCTGTTGTTCTCAGATTTGATTTTTTGGTTGGGTTTTTTTTAGGAGGTTTTGGGTTTATTTTTTGGGTTTTTTTTAGTTTGGTTTGATTTTTGTTTTTGTTTTTTGTTGGTGTTAGTTTATATGTTTGTTTGATTTTTTTTTATTGAAAAGGCCATTTGCAAGATGTCCTTATAAGAGCAGACAGTTTTCATTCACATAGCCTTAAAGTATCTATGTGTAAATAATCACTATAGAAAGAAGTAGAGTCACTCACTTGCTCCTCCTGTACCCTGGAGGGATAGGAAGAAGAATCAGAAAAAAGTAAAACTTGTGGGTTGAGACAAGGCCAGTTTAATAATTGAAATAAAATAAAGTAAAATATAATATAATCATACTAATAATTACAATGAAATAGGAAGCAGAGAAAGAACAAGATGGAGCAAGAGAAAAATTCAAGAAAACAAAAACCCCAAATGATGGATGCCTAATACCATTGCTCACCCCCTACCAATCAATCCCACCAGTCCCCAAGCATATCACAGCCTCCTTCTCTCAGTCAGCATACTAAGCCTGATGTTTTATGGTATGAGATATCCATTTGACCACTTCAGATCAGCTGTCCTGGTTATGCTCCCTCACAGCTGTTTGTGTCCCTGCTCACTGCCAGAGCAAGGACAATGGAGAAGTCCTTGACTTATTTTAAGTGCTACTGAGGAACAACAAAAACTTTGGCATGTTATCAACATTATTCTCATACTGAATCCAAAACACAGCACTGTACTGCCTAGTAGGAGGAAAATTAACTCTATCCAAGCCAAAAGTAGGTCAGCCCCCACTGATGTGTGTGTGTATGAGAAAGTTTTTTTCCCTGACAGTAGACCTTTTGCCATCTCTGTTTCATAAAGAGATACCAGCAGTGTCATTTTTCATCTCATTGACATGCTCAGTGCTCAAACACCCCAAGCAGCCTTATAGCACTATACTTGATTCAATTCCAACATGTCAAAATCTTCCTTGTACTGCAAACCCTTGAGTACCCGGTTCAGTACTTCAGGTGGCACCTGGTGGCAGCTGGGTTCTGTCATGTTAATACAGTCCAGCAGGTGATTGCCTTTCTTTCTTCGCTGCATGAGACTATTAATGACTCATGTTTGGCTTCATCTCCTTCACATCCCTATGCTTTTCCAACAACCTGCTTTGTAATCAGCAGTAGCCTAGTCTTCATGGTTGCATTGGAATTGCTCTGTCCAAGGGCAGGTATTCCCATTTGTTTTTGTTGAATGTGATGATATTTCTCCAGCCTGTGGTTATCCCTCTAGGTAGCAGCTTTCTCCATCGTCAGCTACATCACTACAACAGGCTACTTTCTTTGGACTTGTTGAGGCTTTCTGTTCCACCTTTTTGGTCTTTAATTACATTTCAAAGTCTTGTTACGCTTCTTGTAATCTTCAGTAATCAGTAGCAGCCAGAACGCTCAGTGTCCTGATGGCCACATGACAGCTGCACTATACATAGGGAGAGAGCTCTGTCCGCAACTCTTCTTTCAGGATGTCATTAGCTTCAGTTTTTTTTATTTGCACGTTGACAGTAATCAACCTTACTTCTGCACACACCAGCATCAGCAAGAGCATAACAACCTTCAGATTACTCCAGAGTGCTGTCATATTCCTGACAGAATGAATTTACAATAAACTGTAATCTGCAAAGACAGTGGTCAGAATTCATTCTCACTAACACTGACGAAAATCCAAAGCCAGCTGAAACGAGTTAAAATGTGGTCAGATGACATGGAACTGTATTCTCACATGGTAATAGAAATTATCATTTTGAACACTGAAGTATAATTCTTTGAGTTTATGTTGGTACATTTGAAATATTATTGACCTTTGCCAGTCTAGCTGATGCTTGGCAGCATCTGTCTGTCCAGTAGCACATATAGCACTGTGTTTAATAATAACTTTGAATTTCAATGATAGTATTAAATTATTCTTTCTCTCTCGGAAAAGCAAAAAAAGAAAACAAACAACAACCAAAAAAAGCCAGCAACAACTACAACAAAGAAACAAACCCACAAAACAAAACCAAAAAATCCACAAAAAAAAAAAAAAAAAAAAGAAAAAAAAGGAAGAAAACAACAACAACAACAAAAAAGGGCAGGTAAAATACACATGGATCTAAAAATCTAAATACAAGGTAAAGAAAAATTTTCCAGCTGAAGGACTATTGTGAATCTGACCCCATACTAGCTTTATGTTGCTAAATAATTAAAGAGAGCACTTGATGGAGAGTAAATACTTAAAATTAATGAAGTCCAGCACTCATTAATCCTGTTAGAAAGAAGTGGCTTAGTAAGGACTCTAAGGTTTTCTCTTTCTATTAAATCCATAGCAAACATCAATATTAAATCCTATATGCAATATAAAACCTCAGAATTTGTCTGTGGACATATCATATCTCTGTGCCTGATTATCAAGAGTAATTGAGGGTTCTTATCAGTTTTAAGCATGAAAAGGATGCCTACAAATTATTAATACAGAACATAAGAAAAAAAAATATTTTTGTTTTTATTTAAATTTTTCTTTTTATTACTATTAATTGATTTTTGCATTTTTTTTTTTATTCTGGGTGTGTTGTGTCTAGCTGAAAGTGAGCTCATTTTTCCCAAAGTAGCCCTCACAGCTCTGTGTTTTGCGTTGGTAGCTGGAAAGATGTTGGTAAAACCAGTGTTTTGGCTCCTGCTGTCTCTCCAACATTCCACTCTCACCAGTAATCTACACATGGTCAATATGTTGGGAGAGCTGTCCAAAGGGGTATTCTATGTTGTTTGATGTGTTCAACAAGAACAGCTACGATAAAGGTGGAAAAAGGATGGGGGAGAGGGTAATTCATCATTTGTTATTTACAGCATTTACCCTCTGGAGCAACCACAACATGTGCTGAAGTCTTGCTTCCTGGGAAGTGGCCAGACATTGCTTGCAGATGGGAATAAGAGAATAAAATTTTGATTTTATTTTCCTTTGTGTGCTCATGAAGCTCCCTGCTGTGTTAATAAACTTCCTTTATCTTGACTCACAAATATTTGGGGATTTTTTTCCGTCTTCTTGTCTCCCCCCATCCTGCTGAGCAAGGGAGTAATAAACAGCATGGCTTGCTGGGTGCCTGGAATCCAGGCAGGTTCAAACATGTACATGTGGGAAAGTAAAATGGTATTTTTTGAATGCACAGAATGTAGAGTTAGGGACTGATAATATTTCTAGTGGTACTGCAGATTTTCAGGTAAGTCAATTGGGCAAGCATTTTTACCAAATATATATAAGGTATAAATTTTCTGATTCAATTCTATGCTAGAGTTTAACTAATTCCTGTCAAGCTTTAGGTACTGGCAAGGCAGGCAAGCAAGTAGAGTTGCTAGAAAGAGGTCAAATAATTGAGACTATCCTAGAGTCAATCCTGTGCAGAAAACAGAAATTTTAAATTTAGGGGAGGTAAAGAATAGTGTTGTGTCTTTGAACACAGATCCAGGACCTATAGAGTCAGTTGGTATAACCTGGAATTTAGTTCGCAACTTTTAGGGGTGTTTTAGGGGACTTTTTTAGTTTTTTCAACTTCAGAAGTTTACAATTCTAAAGACTCTAAAAGAGTGAACATTTTATTCCTTGGAAATGTTAAAAGTCAGGCTGGATGGAGTTTTGAACAACCAGATCTAATGAAAGCTATCCCTGCCTGTGATGGAACCGATTGATCCTTAAAGTACTTTCCAACCCAACATGTTTTATGATTTTTCCCCTATTCAGTAAACCCTAAAGTGATCTAGTGTAATTAGTAAAAAAAAACCAAAAACACTCAAAAACAAAATGAGAAGAATAAAAATAAATAATTAGATATAAATAAAATTAAATAAATTAAACATACATCTTCAAAAATATTTAATTTAGAACATTCAATTTTTCAAGAAAAAAAAGAATTCAAGCATGAAACTATGAGAGTACAAGAGAAATTAATAAAATATATTTCTATTTATAATTTAAGTATCTAATAATGTAGGTTTAGTCTTGAAGATAAGAAAATGTTCTCCTTAATTAAATTCTGAAAGGTCAGTATAACTTAAGCCAAATTTGGTCACTATCCATGGGTATCTCCTTAAGTGGAAGTATATGGTTTGTCTTGTCCGTTTTCTTAGCTTTTCCACTGCTGTTTTTTACTTCAAAAAATCACAGTTTGTGCTACTGGTATGACTTTTTACCATTATATTAGTATGAATCTTATTCTCAGTCAAAAGATGAGAAGGTGGTGATGTTGATTTTCGCAGTGATAAGATCATGAAAATTTTGGCAATAATGTTTCTCCTCCTACAAATGACAGAGAAATAATACAAACCATAATGGTAGGTATTTCAGCCTGACTTATAAGTGAAAAAATTGCCAGAGCATATTTTTTAAAGTGAAACCATTTATAGTTTTACCACAGATATGTATCTGCTCTCATCACTCTATCAACATTTTTATTCTATATACAAACCCTAAAAATATGGGTATTTCTTAGGACCACAATGTTGATAAATATTTTATACATGGGCCCTTTAAGTTACTCAAAATCCCTATGGTACCTATGGTAATAAGTATAAGCTGTAATATAAGTATGCTTCTAGGTTAAGTAATTTTCAAACCTTTTACTTAGTCAACCTAGTTTTAAACTTTCAGTTCCTACTACAGGAAACAGCAGAAATTGAGTGGTGCTGTCATACATCTGAGAAAAAAACTCCTAGTACTTTACCTTCAGAAAGTTTACAGTTAATTCAGGTTAGGATTAATTTTGGTCTTAGACCTCTTAAAGTTAACCTTCAGAATCTACACAAGGATCACTTTGTAATCAGTGAGAGGAAAATAAACACCTACAGACGAAATTTCAGGTTGTTATAAGATAGATAGCTACCATAAATTAGATGTAGAGATATTTATTCCTCTCCTTTCGCCATAATGAGAGTGTAGGATAACTTAGGAGCTGCTAGAGATCTAAATTTAGATGAAATTGCTCTGTGCCTTTTTACATGCCAGTAAGTTTAAAAGGTTCTTTTCCATTAAACTCAGCTAACTTTAAAGCCCATTTCAGGGAATAAAACACATCTCCTCTTTAGTACTTAATCATACTTGTCAGGGCTAATAAATTAAACACATCCAGGACCATTTTCTGACGCTGAAGCCAGGTGCCACAGAAAGAAAGGTTCGTGCCCATACTATTGAACTCTGTTTCTCCCTGGATAAGTGTACCTGCAACCACCCAAGAGGGACTGGACTTTTGCCAGGGTGACAGTGCAGGGTCAGACTGTGCCTGGGGGTGTTCCCCTGGCTAACCAGGTAAACAACCTGTCAACCTGCAAACATTGTGGCATTGGCTTATTTTATGAAGTGATTAATTTCTTGTCATTCAATGCACTTTATTGAGGCTGCATAAAACACAAAATTACTGATACATTGACAGACTTCATTACTAGAAGGGCTTATTTTGGGATTTACCCATGTAATTATTATGTTCAACTAAAGTGAAGGGGATGACATTAAATGAAATTAATATGAACTAGGAAGAATAGCAATAAGCAAGTGGTTTCTTAGTACATACAGGTTTTCAGGTGCTTAAAGGGATTGCTGAAGCACTGTGCAGATACATTCATTCAAAATTTCAGAGTTCTGTAAAGTGGCAACACCCTTTTCTTTCTACTCTTTTAGTGAGATTTTAGCTCACTGTGCTGGTTTGGGATGGGGTAATTTTTTTCACAGTAACTACTACAGGGCTGCATTTTGGATTTGTGGTGAACACAGGGTTAATAATGTGGAGATGTTTTTTTTTTGTTGCTGACCATGGGAGACTGGAAGGCAACAGCCTGGACAGGTGACCCAAACTGACCAAAGGGATAATCCAGACCATATGGCATCATGCTCAGTATATATAGCGAGGAGAAGAAGAAGGAAGGGGGCACATTAGGAGTGATTTTTCTTTCCAAGTCCGTATTAACATGTGATGGAGCCCTGCTCTCCTGGAGATGGATGAACACCTGCCTGCCCATGGGAAGCAGTGAATTAATTCTTCATTTTACTTTTGCTTGTGTGCATGTCTTTATCTTAATCCAGGAGTTTCCTACCTTTTACCCTTTGATTCTCTCCCACTTCAGTCTGTTGACTGGGATTAAATCATGGCAAACATAAATAAAATAAAATTTCAAAATGGATTTTTTTTTTTTTAATTTGTTGTGTATGAATTTTATACCCTAGGTTTAAAATAGCACTTTAAAATCCTGGTTTAGTTGTACACAGAGATAATTTTAGGGGTAGAAAACTGAAAAATACTAGTTTCAGGCCAAGAAAAACCTCCTGGGTACACCAGAAAACAATGAAAATGAGAAGCAAAAGCAACCAATATTTCACTCCACTTATGGGCCCCATGAATCAACACCTGTCCTTGCTCCCTAGGAGCAACCACCTGACCATTACTTAATACAAGAAACCCCTGACTTTGAACATTTGGATCCATTACATCCCAGAGTTAAAGACTTAAATGAAGTCCTGAACATTCAACCTTCAAGAAAAATTTAGGAATATTTGTTTTCTGTGAGAAGACTGTTGTGTTAAAATAAATACAATATATAATTTATCTATTTTTCTTTAAATTTAAACCAATCTTTTTCACCAATATATTTTTGAGGTCTTTCAATGGAAATCTTTTTCTAAGCAGCTCTTCTTTATCATGTTATAATATCTTAGGAAAAAACCCAAATATCTTAACATTTCTTGAAGAACAAACAAGAGACACTGAAGAAATCACCACTGATGTTTGTGTCAGAACCACTGTATGCTGCAGCACATTGGACCAAGCGCTGGCAGAGGGAATACGAGCTACGTCTTCAAATGCAACTGTCAGAGGATTTTCTTCTGAAAATCAATTGTAACTATCATAAGTGATTCTTTAGTGTTTTCATACTTAAAGGCTAATGGTTTAAACATCAAATATCTTTAGTAAACACTCTCTTTCAGTAAATCTTTGTTCTATACTTCAGTAATTAGGCATAAGGCTAAATTGTTCTCCAAATACCAGAAGTTGATGATATTACAGAAAGTAGGTCAAAGCTAATTCATAAAGGATACACATTTGGGAGGGGAAACAGAACGTAACATCAGCTACTTTATACCCTTTATAAAACTAGATCTGTGGACTAAGTGCTACAGAATTTATTGAACAAAAATGATTTATTGAACAAAAAACTTCAATCTATACCATTTGTTTAATCTTCATTTCTCTACTCCTCTTTGTCACCATGCCTTTCATTTTTTTTCCCTAACAGTGAATTTCCTTTGTTTCATTTAAGCTTGTAAGATATTCTGGAAACAAAAATATTTGGGTTTGGATGCTCAAATATTCACTAATAGTAAATAATATCATAAGAAAAAAAGGTAAAAGGTAAAAGTAAACCTACCCAAATTAGTAGGAGCTAAAAATCTGAAAAGACTTCAAGAACTCTACTTTTTTCTGTAAGACTGATGTTAAATGGCAAAGCTGAAGCACAATAATTTTATGCATATGAGACTAGATACATATATATTAATACATCTAAGTTGAAAAAAATTACAAAAATTAATAAATATCTCCTACTTATGGTTTGTTTCCTTCTTTCAGAATAATACTAAGACAGAGAGATCTACACTTGGGACCCCAGTCTTGTGATAATAATAACATTGCAACATGCAACATCAGTAAAACACAATTCTAAATTTCAGTAAGACTGATATCAAATTAACAGCAAAACCTGTATGAACCCTGGCAACAAGAATTTTCCATTTTGTGAACAAGAATCAATTATTATAAGAGAAATGACATTAGAAATATTATAAAGGTTCTCCCTGTAGTCTTTTCATCGGACTTCAAAGGAACTTCTCTCAAAGACATGAATAATATACTTTAATTCAAAGGTTGCACTTATGCTGCAATATTAGCTGTAAGAAGCAAGAGAACCGAAAGATACACACTCCAAGAAGAGTAACCTTTGTTTCTTCTGAAGAGAAATAATAATTTCAGCAACAAAGTTTTCCACAGGCTTTTAAATTTCAAGTAGGAAAAGAAACATATCCTACATTTTCTGGAACTTTCTGAAATAGCACAAAGAAATCAATACAATCTGAATAAAATAGAAATGACTACACCAAAGGGATTTTTGCAAAGATTGAAAATTAGATAAAGACTATGCTACTGAGTAATGGGAAGGGTACTTCTTCACTATCCATGGGTGGAAATTATGATAGAATGACATGGCCAGTTCTAGTATCTACATTACAAAAGGAAACCGTTTGAAACATAATTCTCAATTATTGCAGATTAACCAAAAAAGTTACAGAAAAATTTGAAATTCATATGTATAGAATATATATAGGAATATATATTTATATAGAAAATGAACAAGTGATACCAGAAAATATTTTAAGTAGCAGAAAAAAGAAAAATTACCTCTGTGAGGTGATATATCAACAGCAGAAATAATCAGGTGGGCTGCTGACAGACAAGTTTGGATATTTTTTCTAAAAAATATATCTGTCTGAATTATAAATGAACACAGAGAAGCTTCACTTTTTTTTTATTTTATTGAAATATTTCTTCTGTTTTTTGGTTTTTTCCTAATAGACTATGCAGTGCTCACAATTCTAAACAGTAGTCATTTTTTGGTTTTTTGTTTGGTTTGGGTTTTTTTTTTTTTTCCCCATAAAACGTGCATGTGAAAAGTCAGGGCCCTATAGAATATCATTTATTTGTTTTTAAATCAGCTAAAGTACAGCAACAAATAGCAGCAGTATCGTCTTTCTACCTGGTCCTGTGATACAATCTTTCACTGATTTTTTGGAATTTCTTTTATACATATGAATACCCCATCCATCCAAAGTTGTCAGTAAACTGACAATATTCATTTTGGAGTCTCTCTCAAGCGTTCTCACTCTCTAATCTAGCAATAATAACAGCTTGGGGTGGGATTTTTTTTGTTTGTTTGGATTTTTGAAGGGATTGAAAGGGATGGGGAGAGAAAGGATAAGTATTTCAAAGGTGTATTTAATGAAAAAGGTTTCTCAGACTTTAAACACAAGGTATTGCATTCTTGGCTACATAATGAAAAAAAACCACCCAGTGCAGGTCAGATATGTGCAAGGCACAGAGGAAGAGCAAAAGAGACAAAAAATGAAGAACAGATGTCAGGAAACATTTGATTGTGCAGAGACTCATGAACACGCAGAATTGCCTATGAAGCATAATTAATGAGTCAAAAAACATTTTAAAAGATGCAAAAATTAAGTGACATCCTAAGAGACAAACAATGCTGCAAAAGATTTTGATGGATTGAGTGAACACTGGTCATTTCTCCGTCAATATCTTTATGTTCTGTGGGTTTTTTCTTTATTTAGACTGTATAAGACAATATTCTCCATTCCATTATAAATTTTCCAGTGTATTGCAGAATAAGTTAAGGATTTAAAAATTCATAGTTTATCTAGAAAATTTCATTACAAGGATCTTTTGCCTGGGTTTTTTTGGTGGTTTTTTTGGTGTTTTTTTTTTTTTTTTTTTTTTTTTTTTTTTTTATAAAAGGAAAAAAGTGAGGAAAAGAATCTCCAGCAAGTAAGGGTTTCTAAAAGTTAGTTTTAAATGAAAATGGCATATTTTTTTTTTTTTTACTGTGGAAAATACTGTATTTGCTCCTTCTCCATAAGAAAATTTTAAAAAGTGATTTGGGAAAGTAGTAGGATTTTATTTCAATGCACACATCAGTACTAACCTGTATGTTGTACAGACATATCTGTGAAAAAAGGAACCACCTTAATTGTCTGACTCATTTATGCCAATCCCAGAGAAGATAATGAGATGATTAATGTAATTAACATCTGTAGAGTTTGGCTTATGTGTTAGAAATATTAGTGGTGCTTGGAATGCTTAATAGGTACTCAATTATAATTAGCATTTCATAATCCTTATTCCTCTATTGGTGTAAATCCTTAACGCTTTGCTAAAATTATTAGTACCATGTTCTTCTTTCATGTAAAACCTTCAAAAAGTAAAAACTAAAGTTAATAGAAATGGTGCAGAAAGTTGAAATCCTAAAATATATTTTATAAAAAATATATTGTTGTTGCTATATAAAATAGCAATGAACTTCTTTTAATTTATGAAAAATTTACCGGAGTTTAATTTTGTTTAATTTTATTTTACGTGCTATATTTTATTCTTTAGTTGTCCTTTCAATTTTAAAGCAATAATTAATGAAGGAGTTGTCTTTACAGTCAATGAATGTCAACCATATATAGTTTAGCTGTTCTTTCATCCCAAACCAGATAGAAGAATTTAAATAAATTCTTAATAAATGCAGAAGCATTTGTTAGTTGGTTTTCAGTTTTTGTAATTAGCTGTAAATTGTGTTTGTTTCTCACACATAGACAGTTACAGTATTTACTCCTAATGACTTAAACCATTTTTACTACTCTCCTGTTGACAACCACATCCCTACAACCAGTGACTTTCTCCTAAACTGTAGTACAGTTCTGTGTCTTCAAAGGTTAATTTTTAGACTAAAAAGGAAATCAATGAACTGCAGCTGGGATGTAAGCCAAGTAATTTATCTTTTCCACAGCAATATTCTATTCTTAAAATTTAAGAGACAAGCAATATGCAGAGTAATTTTCTTTTTTTTTCTGGGTAGCTCAGAAAGTTGTTTTTTTTTTTTTTTTTTCCCTTTCAAAGAAACCCATTAAAATTTCAACTTGGGGGAAAAAACCCAAACTGTTTCAAGATATTTTTGTTGTAATATCTCTCTCCTTAATCAACATGTCCAATATAAAAAGAAAGCAAAACTCCCCTAAGCAACAAAAGCTACTGAACAGAATCACGACTGTCGATGCTCCTTTGGAAGTAAAACATATAAGAAGCTGGGCCTAAGATGTGCAGTTGCATGAGGGAAGGAGCTTTACAGAAAGCAGAGGAGTTTTGAAGAGAACAGGATTGCTTCTTTTGGTGACACTAAATCTTTCTGGGGTTTTGGTGACTCCATCAAATATTCAAACTGAATCTGAGCAGGAAAAAGCATCAGTGAACAGGCACTGGATGCAGATCTTCCACTTTGATTAATTTACAGTAATTTCACAATTATAAGCCGCACCATTTTGACTAAAATTTTGGTCTGAACCCAGAAGTGCGGCTTATAATCAGGTGCGGCTTATAATCGTGAAATTACTGTAATTGAGCCATTTCAGTTGTTTTCCCAGGAAAATAATGGCCATAGCTTGGAGAGCAGCTCCCTTCAGTTACAGCTTCCAAAAGGCAATTGGATACCTCTTCAACAGGAATGACCCCTCCATGTCTGCATGGTCCTCTACCATTAATGTCCAAATGGTTTGTACTCTCACTCATTCTCACATGTTCTGGACTCTTGCCCTGATACACGCAGCATATCTCCTCTTCTTTAGAAACACTGCTTAATGCATGCAATGGAATCATCCCATATCAGACATTTTGTGATTAAAATCTTTAAAAATAGCAATTATGTTTAGGTACCTACAGCTGGTCAGAAGAGTAAGGAGACCTGACAACATGTATGAAGAAAAAAAAAGCTTTTTGAGGCAGTAAGAAAGATGAGCAACAACATCAGTGTACAATTCACCCAATCACTGATAACAAACAAATACAGGATCATAAATAATGCTAGGACTCTGGCAGAGTGCCAGGGATGCTTAGTATCCTGGTAATCTGGCAGCAACAACCAAACATGCAAATACCTCTTTAATACACGTAAGAGATGCACTGCCTTTTGACTCCACCAGAGTGATTTGAGAGTACCACACCACATGGATAATGTGAATGGCATCCTGCCCATGCTACTGCTGTTGGTAAAGGGTCAGGATGTCGAGGAAGAGTGTTGGCAATTTGTCTATGACAATAATTGTGGTCAAAGGACAATGTAACAATAGCCAGGGTATCAGTACTACATGAACTAAAATAAAATTTGGACTGATGACAGAATATTGTGGGTTGTGCCTCCAATTGGTCAAAGAACTTGAATTCTACCTAGTTAAGACTTGAATTTACCCATGACACATATGTCTGGAACCACAGATTAATGCCTGCCTTTGTTTTATTCTGCAGTATAAAATACAGTCATAGCCTCAGGTTCAAACTTTGTCTCCATAATCATAGTAAAAACTTTAACCTCAGTCTGTGTGACCTAGGTATTGCCAAACTCATCAGATTACTGCTATGGGGTACATACGTCTTAGTTTCCCCTTCTAAGTATTTTCTATTTTATATTAATAATTAAATAACAGTTACTCTAAGAAAAAAAAATGTTTCATATACCCAAGAAAATAATTGTAACACTTATGAGTAGAATTCTGAAAAAGCTGGGTTTTTTGTGGGCATGACAACCATCTCGTTTTCTTTTTTCACAGGACTGTTTCATTTAATGTAACTGGGAATTAAAATGCTAAACCATATAGGTAGCTTATGAAAAAGTTCAACATCAAACAAACTGCCTGTGCACAATACAATGATTAACCTTGTGGTAGCTACTTGTATGCTTGAAAGGTATATTGAAAATAACATTAAAAAAAAAATGACAAACAGCTCCATTACAAACTGAGGAGAATCTTTTAGTCTTATTTGAACATTGCTGACAGCATGAACTATTAAGAAAATAAGAACTGTGTTGTAGAAATAATTTTTTATTCTTTTCTCATTTTTCACTGAATAGTTTGGAATAAGTTTCCATCTCACATAGTTTGACCCCCAAAAAATTATCTGTATTTAAGAATCACTTCCTTGCTGTTAGGTTAAACAAGTTCTGAAAATGCATCAGAGTATATAAGTCATATCATCTGCATGAATGTAGCTAGTAATTTTTCAAATATTTTTCTTGCAAAAAGAATGAGCAATATATAAGGACAATAACACTGGATTAATTAGGAAACTGTAGAGTAGGATAAAGTCAGTATCGGGAAAATACCATGTGGCAACAAAGATCTAGCTAGATTGACTATTAAAAAATAGCAGAAATCAGTCCATCTGCCTCTTGGTAGATTCCCATTGTGTAAAATTAAGGTGCAGATCTCCTTGTCACAAGGCATTATGGTTGTTATAAATTTATGGAGGAAATAATTCCCTCGATGGCCATTAGAAAACAAAAATATAACTTCAGGCTTGTGAATTTGCAGATTGCTGGAGGGTTGCAGAATAGTCTGGGAAAATATCACTGCATGTGAGTCCTATTACTATGCTGCTTCACAGTAATCTCCTTTTAGCTCCTGTTTAAGACAGAATGCTGGACTGATGGGCCTCTGGGCTGACATACTATGTAGCTTAGTCATTTATATGATTGCTTGTAACTGCTTTTCTTCTTTTTTCTTTTTTTATTTTAATTTTTAATAATAGCTGAACTGCCCATAGAAACAAGAAGTTTTCTGAAAACACATGCTTGTGGATTCTGAACACGATAGGGTAGAATAAAGCTATACTCTATTTTCAATTAAAGGAAATCTTCTTGAAGATTTTTCAAATTGTCAGACTAACCTTCTACCTGGAAAAACTCTTCTGCATTACATTAATTGCCTGCTTTATATTATGAAATCTTTTCAAATTTCAGTCTGAAAAAGGCAGACATATTGTTGCTGAAATGAGTGACACCATTCTATCCATTTTATGTTCAACAACAGCCTGTGTCAGCGTGACAACAGCCTGAGGGTGGCTTTTGTTTTAGGGTGTATCAATGGCTGCTGTAAATGTTTCTGAGTTCATTCACTGTTCATTCACACTCAAAAGACTGTGAATATGTCCCCTATTTAGCCAGACCAACACGGGGGAAGTGTATGTACACAGGTCACCCCAACGCAGCATGTAAAAGCACACAAGTAGGACAAGATGAGAGTGAGGGGCTTAAGCTAATTTCAACACTTGTGTTCTCCTCTGGTGACTGGATCTGCTCAGCACTGTGAGAGTGAGCACATCATGACCACCAGCAATGGGAATCCCATTGTTGTGGTGATTGAACCGTATATTGCAGCTGCTATCTTGCTAAGTGTAACATGTATTTTGTTCCGTCATTGTATTGTTCTATATCACACATATTACCACCCATAAATCAGAAATACAGTGTAATATCAGCTATCTTTCAAATAAGTGAATTTGTTATTAAATAGTGCACCCTCCATAGGTGAAGTACTTAACTTTGCCAGCAACTATTGGATTCTGACATTGATGCTGATGTCTGTTACTATTTTTTGCAATGAACAACATTCCTAGGAAATTACTTTTCTGGGACATTTAAATAAATCCCAGAAAAGTAAACTAAAAGCAAAATCATATGTTTCTGTGTGGGATTGTGTATGCATGCACGTGCATATGTACACAATTTTGTGTAGGATAGAGGAGAAGAACTAATTCTGACAGCTGTGTAAAAAGACTGGTTTCTAAGCTCATTAGAATCTCTGGGCAAAAAAAATCCCTTGATATCTACACTTGGTGTTTTGTTTACTGTTATTTCTGTTCATAACACTTCCCAAACTAATCATGATGTAGTAAAGAAAAGCCAATGAGTCATTGTGACATTATGAAATAAACGAGACTGCAAGAGCATCTTACAAGTAGCAGCATTAACATTAACTTTTAATTTGGCATACTGACATTAAGAGACCAAGTCTACTTTGTGAAATTGGAAAGCTTACAGGGTAAAATCAGTATTCCCCTTCTAATAAAACAAGGTGACTCTATGTTTCCCACACCTTTTCATTTGCAGGATTGTTGTGTTGGTTGTTTTTGCGTTTTGTTTTCTTTTCAGAAGAGTAATGTAAGCCTTTTTTGGATCACTGTGCTCAATGACTGTTTTTTTTTCATAAAAATTGCCCACCATTATCAGCTTGTTGTCCAATTAATTATTTCTTTAAACTGAACTGCTTTTATTACCTGTTGCCTCAATTACACAAACAATCTAAAAGATTTTTAATATCATTGAATATTTGCTAATGTTTGCTACAACTTTTTTTTCATGTGAATTTGAGTGCTGTTTTCAACACCATTTGCCAAGATCCTTATGGGGCATTCTCTGTAAAGTTACATCCCCTGTCAAGATATTTTGTGGTATTACAGGGTTGCAAAGCAAAAACTTTCATGGATATAAAGTCAGAACCATTTTGTTTGGAAGAAATACAGGGACATCTGCTAGTCCAATCCCTGCCCAGATCAGGGGCAGCTAGAGTAGCTCAGGGCTGTGTCTGGTTGGATTTTGAATATCAACAAGGATAAACTCCACAATGTCTCTGAACCTTTGCTGAGTCATGACAATGTCATATTGAAAAAAATTATCTTTTATCTGTATCTTACCTATGTTTTCTAGAAAAAAATATTACTCTTTTTATAACTTGTTTCTATAAATAGGGAAAATTTCTGTAGACTTTCTGTTTTATCTTATCATGGTTTTGCCAAAAAGGTTCCTATTTGTGAAGAAAAAAACAAACAAAACATTAGAAGAGAAATAAAGAGGTGGAATATGAATAATCACATTAAATAAAACCTAAGAATACAGCAATTTTTAGATCTTGGACGGAGAGATAAAATGGATCATAGGCCATCTGGCTGGATTAAAGGAATTGTATTATCTTTTGCTAACAGATAAATTCTTTGGTACAAATCCATCCTCTAGCATAATTTTGTAATGAACCTTCCTAATACTGCAGTAAACTATGAGAATTTATAATGGATATTAAAAAAAAAATTGCTTAGTGGGCAGAATTACATAGAAGACAAGTAATAAAATATTTCTGCAAAAATATTTTGAGTGGAGGTTTTTTTTGGTTTTTTGGTTTTTTTTGCTTGGTTGTTTGGTTGGTTGGGTTTTTGTTGCATTGTTTGTTGTTTTGTTGTTTGGTCTTTGTTTTTTTGTTTGGTTGGTTTTTTGTTTTCAATATATGCAGCAGTTGCAAAATTACTTTAGAGGTTTCACATGTAAGTCCAGTAAATTTCGGTAGTCCAATTTCTGTATTTCAAATGCTGTGATTTGTGTGTGAATGATGGACAACATCAAGTTTCAGAAGATGCAAAACACAGTAAATTAATGCAAATGTGATATTTATTATTATTTTTATTTCTCTTTATTTATTCTTATTTATTGTCTATTAATTATTATTAATTATTTTCATTAGTATTTATTATTTATTAGAAGAACAGTAATACTGTGTTTTGAAAAAAATGAAAATTATCCCTATCACAAAATTACAGAAAGAAATCAGTGTATACATGTTTTACTGGTGTATGACAAGGGTTTATGAACTCAATTTTAACAGTCATTTATAACTGAGGTATCTGTTAATAAATAGAAATTTTGCAAATCATTGCAAGTCACTTCTTTTATAGCTCATTGTTTTATTTCTTGGAATAAAATAATATGTACAGTAATTTCACGATTATAAGCCGCACCATTTTGACTAAAAATTTTGGTCTGAACCCAAAGTGCGGCTTATAATCAGGTGCGGCTTATATATGGACAAAGAACGAAAAGCTGCTGTTTTAGTTTGGAGGACAGGTGTCTGCTGAGAAAGGCAGAAACTTCTCTTTGAAATGGAGAATGTAAACCCCCTCTCTCCAAATTATTATAATTTGGAAATCAAGGGGCTTTCAGGAAAAAATATGGAAATTAGGAATAACAGTTCTTTTCTAGGGAAATCAAAATAGAAATACAGTACTACAAAGAAACAAATCCCAAACCCTGACACAGTCAGAGTACAACCTGACACCCCGTCAGGCAGGGTGTTGGCAGCAGTCCCATTAAATGGTGACTGCATCCTCCTGCAGTGACAGATGTGGCTCAGTTGGAGCAGTGCTCCTGTAGAAGGTGCAGTTTCCCTCCGGAGGTCCAGTGGTGATGTGGAGAAATCAAGTTTTCCTCTGGAGTCCAGTGGAGAAAGGGGCTCCCTTAGTGTCCCAAAACCTCTGTTTTTATCTTGGTAAGAAATGTTGGGCTCTTCCCCCTGGCTGGAGCAACTTCCAATGGGATGCAGTAATTGTATCAGTCACACAGTGGGACTCAATGGGCCATTAGCAGAAAATGACTCGCTGGAGGTGTGAAAAGATAAAGAACAATGCCCAACCTGGTTTCAATGGATGGCCGATTAGCAGATTATCTGTCATTGAGATAAGGATCACTGTCCCCACCCTCAACATACAGTGATAGAATAGATAGCTTTTATCACACTCTGTATTGTAACCTGCGGCTTATAATCAGGTGCGGTTTATGTATGGACAAAAAACCAAAAAGTTGCTGCAACCCAGAAGTGCGGCTTATACTCAGTGCGGCTTATAACCGTGAAATTACTGTATTAATTAACCTGGTTGAATGAGTAAATCTCAGACCCTAAGTTTTACCTACACCTTATAATACTTTTCAAGATATTACATTATGCAAGGGTTGAGACTTGGTAAATCCACAGTGTAGCCGATGGGAAAAGACAAGTAGCTCTCAGCATTTCCCTGGAAGAGACTCACCAATATTTAGACCAAAATCTAGAAAGCTAGGCATTCTTCACTGATTATAATGAGTTTTCGTACACTTGGTGATTTGCTGAAAATGAAATTTAGCCTCAGAATAAAAGATAGAACTCTATCTAGGATCTACAAGCTTCGAGTACCTATAGCATTGGAATGTTAAGTATATGGTTGTTCGCAGTTATAAATCAGATAGGTAGATGGATAGATAGATAGATAGCTAGATAGACAGCAAATAGATATATATATAGATGATATAGATATATGCAGATGATATGGATATAGATATAGATATGGATATAGCTATAGATATAGATAGATATCGATATAGATAGATATAGATGACGTAGATATAGATATAGATTAGATATAGATATAGATATAGATATAGATATAGATAGAAATAGGTAAATACAGATATAAGTGTATTTCACCAGGATATCTGTGTCTAACATATTTATTATGACATTAAAACTATAAGTTTGTCCCTAAAAAAAGTATTAGAGATAATATGAAGTAAAAGGTCTTTTCTCAGCCTATTGGTGTAAACCTACCTGACACAGTCTCGATTCTTTCAGACGCAAAAAAAAAAAAAAAGTATTTTTTTCAAGAACAGGTGGTACTTGTTTTCAAATGATAAACATTGAAGGTAAAAAGTAAGTAAATTAAATTTTAAACATTTGCAGCTGAATATTCAGACATTTAAAAAAACCCCAAAAATCTCTTCCCCTTACTGCAAGGCATGGAGTACATGACATACTGCCAGAAAATTATCCTAATTGGTTCTAATATAGTGAAAACCAGTGGAAAAGAAAGTTTTAAGTTATAAAGAAACTCTTTATAGACTATTTTTTTAATTGGAACATATAAAGTGCAGATTTTGTCTCTCTACATCACTGTTCTGTCTACTGTAAGAAATCTCCAAGAGGCCAACAAAAAGGGTGAAATATTTAATATTGCAGTGGTTGTTTTGAGGGATGAAAACTTTGGAATATTCCTGTGATTTCCTTTTACTTGCACAGGTATTAAATCTTTCTGTCTACTCTTCCAATGAATAGAAATAGGTATCTGAAATAAATATCCCATTTCTTTTCTAGATGCATAATACTCCAGTTGTAATGACAATGAAAATATTTAAGGTAATAATGGTTTTGGTTTTTTAGGTTTTTTTTTTCCCCCCAAAATACCATTTATAAGCTTTGGTCATTCAGTTCTGTATTTAAAAAACAATTTAAACATTTCCTGAGTGGAGAAAAGTGTCATTATTCACAGAATGAATTCAGATATAGATTAAATATTTCTACAAAGACAGAAGCTCTACAAACAAGCTAGGTAAATTTAATTTCAACAAGTTTTGCAAATCATCTTCTACAGTAAATTCACGTTTCCTTATATCTATTAATATCCTGATTGCTTTAGCTGATTGAAAATACATGAATGGAATAATATATAAATATTTATTTGGAATGTGTATAAATATTTTTTGATTGGTTTGAGTCTCTGGCCATTTTATCCTTGGTATATTTATGGTTTATGTACAGAAATTGTCTCTGCATTTTCATTCCCTTGGTTTCTCATATCTAGTTTTCCTATTTGCACCTGGTTTCTTTACTCTATTTCCAACATTCACAAACATCTTTACGATAAGAATTTAAATAATTCTGAGATACATTTCTGTGTGTACTACTGGTTTTAAAGTGAATATGATTATGTTTGAGATGTGACTATAATCCTCAAATCTACTTCTGTCTCCACGGGAAGTACAAACTACAAAACAGAATTCTGTTTTCATATTATCCAGGAAAGACACATGGATCCTTGGTCACCAAGATTTTGCCATTAAAACATCTTAAAAGGGGCTTTTTATTGAGTGTGCTGTCTAAATCAGCTTTCCCATCAATTTTTCAGCCATTTGTAGTCAAAAGTAATGAGTGTCTCTGCTCACAGGTTTCAAAGTAATATATTAGAAAATCAAAGTAAGAGTGCACTGAATGGAAAATGCATTGAACTTCAGAAAGCAATATTGATAGGTTTTTTCCTGCTGAGGCAATTATAGTGAGCAGCAAAACCTGGTTTTGATGCTATTAGCTGTTGACAATTTAATTATTCCAAGGTTTTTCTTAAGAAGTTTCTTCAAAGCATTAATCTGTTGCCCAACAAAAAGTTGCTTTTTATTTTTTTTAATAAAGAAAT
This sequence comes from Catharus ustulatus, assembly GCF_009819885.2. Lineage (NCBI taxonomy): Eukaryota > Metazoa > Chordata > Aves > Passeriformes > Turdidae > Catharus > Catharus ustulatus. The sequence goes on from NC_046222.1 coordinate 66,946,784, forward strand.
TATAAATTGCTACAGATTGTATTTAAAACATAATATGTATGAAAGCTTTAAAACTAGAAATAAGTTTTCTCTGGAGGGAGCTGAATAAATAATGCAAATGCAAGGTGTCCAATATTTAAATATATATATTATACCCAGAAAATAAAGAAAGAATAAAAAAGGGTAAATATAAAGGAAAATAGAATGGATTTTCATCTTGTTAAAGCTGTTGGAAAATCCTCAGTGTCCTTTTAGACAGTGATGCTGACGATTTCTTAATGGTCTATCAAGAAGAATCTGTATCTTGCCATAATACACAAATTATTATTTTCTGTTGCATTTTGGTTTTCTTCTTATAGTTATTTTACCTACAGCTGTCAGAAGCAGAAATACTGCATAAATCATTGTCTAGAAAAATAACCTTGCAGAGAACTTCATGAATGAAATTAAACAAAAAATGCTGAAAAGATCTTGAGGAAGTTATATGATTTGAAATTTTCATTCACTTAAGATCTGAAATATGGAAAAATTAGAAGAATCTCCAGGTAGGTATTTACTGATTGCATATACTCCTGTGTTGGAGACTTTGAGAAATATTTCTCCTTAGATATCTGAGTGTAACTATAGGAATGGTCTCAGAAGCTCACAAAATTACTTAGTGTCCTGTTTAACAGTGAAATATTAATATGTAATTATCTCTGCTGGACTCAGTTGTAAACTGAATAACCTCTATGATTCATGCCACCCCAGAACCAAAATTGTTTAAAAATTATGTCTTATCAAATTTTGTCTCCCCTGAAGCTGCTTCCTCCTTTCTCTCCAACCATACAAATTTTAAATGTTTTTTTTTTTAAAAAAAAAAACCTGCTTTTTAAACTAGCCCTATGCCACTTGTTCATGGGATTCTTGCTTTCCAGACGTGCATGCTTATTAATTATGTGACCCCGAGATTAGCTCAGTTGAGTATGTATGAATATGGTTCTAAAGGTGATAAGAACACCAGGGTTGTAAGGTTAATCCCTGCATGGACAATTTGCTTAAGGCCTGGACTTGATGATCCTTGTGGGTGGTCCCTTCCAACTCTGAATTACTGTGAATCGAACATGATTAGCTAAGCAATAAATTAAATAATGGAAAGTCATACTTCCCTGTGCAAAGGTATGATAGCACAATTATTTGTGAAATTACTAGTATCTTCCATCATGACAAAACAGGAAATCAGTGTTGCCATTATCAGGGAAAGAGACTCAGAAAAGTACTGTAACATTACTGAATAGCAGCAATCTGTGTTCCAGGTGAGATGTGGTGAAAGGGCTTAATGAAACATACATAAATGCTAGAACTATAAAAGGTATTCTGCTAGAGGTATTAGGTATCCTCCTAATTTAAGATGTGTTGCTTTATGTAGCAGCTAATGCCAAAAAAAAAAAGGGACCAGAGACCTCGAGTCAGTTGCTGCCTAAGTAAAGAAGCAGAAATTCAAAAGCACTCACTATGTATCCAGTTTGTTTCTGATTCACAAGACATAGAAAAAAAATTTCCTCTCTTCACAGAGCATTGGAAAAAGCCTCATAGGACCTCTGAATCTACAGATAACTCTCAAATCACTTAAAAAAAAAAAAAAAAGCACATACAAATCTAATTTCTTCTCTGATATTTTTTCCTTTATTTTTCCAGGACTTATTAAAGGAAAGGGAATAATTTGTTTTAGTATGAATTGTTATGAAACTGTTATGAAATAGAAATACTAGTTTATATGCATCTTTTGAACTGTAAGTTATAATATGTTTTAAATCTAGGTTCTTTTAGCTGGGGGTTGGTTCATAGTAGCTGAATTTTCTTTTAACTTAAAAACATCACTGTCATAAATATAGACTTTTACTGGAGGTGAAAAAAATGTGCTAATTAACCTTTCCTAACAGTAAAATCTAGATTTATGAAGGCATTAGTGTCGCTATGTTAAGCAGATCCACCAGGGAGAGCAAGAGCTAAAATATTGAAAACTGCAGTGGAACTCAGTATTAATTTCAGACCATACTTGCAACGGTGTTAACAGTGGTAAAGAAACTTTAAATTACATTTGTCATCTGCTTTAACATTCAAGTTTCTTTTGGGTATTAAGTTTTTTACAAATTCAGCTAAATGAGCCATCTCTAGGTTGAACTGTCTGTTATCTCTGACTTTCCTCACTGGAGGAAATGCTCCAATGCCTTTATCATCTTCATGGCCGTTTGCCCCATACTGTCTCCAGTGTGACCATGTCTCTTTTGTACTGGAAAGCCCAGAACTGCCCACTGGACCCCAGCTGTGGCTTCACCAGGGCTGAATAGAGGGGAAAGACCATCTCCCTTGACCTGCTCTGTCTAATGCAGGCCAGGATACCATGTGCCTGCTCAGAAACAAGGGTACATTGCTATTTCATGTTCAACTTGGTGACCAGCTGGGAACCCAGGTCCTTTTCTGTCAAGCAACATTCCCTCTGTTTGGCGCACAATGTGTAGTGATGCCTTAGGTTGTTCCTCTCCAGGTGCAGGACTTTGAAATTTTCCCTGTTCAACTTCCCTCTGTTGAACTTTATTATGTTCCTGTCAGCCCGCTTCTCCAGTCTATCAAGGTCACTCTGTATGACAGCACAACTCCCTGGCATTTCAGCCACTCTGTCTTATATTGTGTCATCAACAAGTTTGTTGAGGGTGCATTCTGTTCTATCATGCAAATCATTAACAAAGATCCTGAATGAGATCAAGCCCTTTATTAATCCCTGGCTAGCTACTGACTTCCAGTTAGATTTTTGTCTAGATTTTTGAACACCAGCCTCTGGGCCAAGCCTTTCAGTCACTTTTAAATCCCCTCATTCATCCCATAAATCAGTATCTTATCTATGAGAATCTTATGGGAGGCAGTGTAAAAATCCTGACTTGTCAAGGTAGACAATATCCACTGCTTTCCCTTCAACTACCAAGTCTGTCATTTGATCATAGAAATCTATCGGGCTGCTCAGGTATTTTGCTTTGGTGAATTCATGCTGAGTATTCCTTTTGCCTGTCTTCTTGCGTGTGGAAATATTTTCTAGGATTATTTGTTCATCTGCCTTTTTGGGGATCAAGATAAGGTTGATGAAGTTCCTTGAGAACCATTTCTTGAGAGCTGTTTTTGAGAATAAAAGTAGAATTGGATTTTCCTCTACCTACAGGCACCTCTCCTAATTACCACAACCATTCAGAGGTAATCAAGAGTGGCCTCTCAATGATATCAGTCAGCTCCATCATTGGAGAGGAGACACCCCTTTGTGGGTGTATTCCATCAGGGGTTATGGAATATATATCCGTTTTGCATAAATATTCTGCACCCTGATCCTTTTGAACAAAAGTAAAGTCTTCCAGACTTTGTCCTTGGTGTCAGGCCCCTGGAATTCCTGAAGACTGATCTTGTTAGTAAAGACTAAGGCAAAGGAGGTAGCATTCAGTATCTCAGCCTTTCCCATGTTCTGTGTCACTCTTTCCATTCAGCAGCAGGCCCTCATTTCTCTTAGAGATTTCCTTTTGTCATCTGTATTCTTATAGAAATTTTCTTGCTGTCTCTGACATTGCTGGTCAGATTCAATTGCATGTTCTGACAATGCCTCACTACATTTCCCAGGTTACTTGTCCTTCCTTCCATCTTCTGTAAAATTCCTTTTATATTTTGGTTTTTCTTTTTTTTTCCAGGATTTCCTTTCCCAAAAGGCCTCCTAACTTTATTTTTTTTTTCCAGATTCTTTTCTCTTTTAGATGGATTACTAGGGAGGTGGTGATTACTCTGAAGTAAGGTGAAGGTGAAAGGCTTTTCTTAGCCCCCTCTCTATTCCAGGGTCTTATCCCATGAGAGTCTTTCAAGAAGATTCATGAAGGTGAAGTGATCCCTCCTCTTCTGAAAGGATGCCTCATCTTCTGAAGTACAGTTATGGTCTTGATGTTTGCTCTACTTTGACCTCACAGGACCCAGAACTCATTCCTGAAACCAATGCTGACCTTCATGTCATCAACAAATCTTGGATTTTAACAGGCACAAATGTTTCTAAATACTAACCATGCAGTTGTCCTTTCTATTAATTTAATGTTTTAGTGAAAAATAATTATTTTGATTTCCCTAGAGAAAGGAAGTTTTGAAATATCTCTTCTACAGACAGCATCTAAATTAACAATGGTAATTGTAAACTAAGCATCAACTTTTTCTTATTGATATGTGTAAATCTGTATTTGCAAAAGATTAGAGTTGGGGAAAACATGTACATATTGCCTCATATTTTTGTTAATATTATAAAAAAGTACATCCATGCAGTTTTATTACTGGTTACTCTTGCAAGCAGAGACTCAAAAAATTATGTTATCCCAATATCTATCTGTGACAGCATCAAGCCAGTGCCATGTTAATTTCAGGAGTGTTGTTGAGCTTGCAAATTTTTTGAGAGAGAAGAAAATGACATGACTGCACACAGACTGGTTGGAAGCTTTGCCTTTGTAAGGACCTAAAGAGCAGAGCTGTCTATCTCAAGCACTCTTTAGGCCACAGAACATTGCCATGAGAAAAGCACAGAAGGGAGTGACAGGATGTTTCTAACCTTGGCAGTGGTGAGATCTGGGTAGCACATCCTGGTTAAGGCATCCAGACAGCAATTCCCACTGAGGCAAACTGTTAAGAACCAACTTCTCATACACAGATCTGTGGTCAAACAAAGATCACCCCAAGTTATGGGACAGGTGACATCTAACACCAACAATGACCAAGGAAGCTCCTCCAAATATGTTCCCTGGATACCTGAAAATTGGACTGGAAGATAAGCTTCCACAGCTGGGAACTTGAGATAAGATAAAGGTGGTACTATTGTCCAGGTGTTATCTCAGACCTAGGGGAAGGCAACAAATCTGGAGGAGAATGGATCATTGATAATGGACATAAAAAAGGCACAATTTCTGAACCACAAGAAAACCAAGTCTGCTGAAATCAGCTCTGACTGGGTAAAAAGGCAATTGTAGCAGGCAGAGATTCTGACCATGGTCTCAGTGCACTGAACCAAGCAACCACTGACTCAGAAGAAGAGAAAGACTGGAGGTAATCAGCATTAGAAGGGAAGAAATTATTTAACCAATAGACTAAAAGAACAGTTTAGCCAATAAGCACTAATTTCTTTGTTTGCTAAAATCTATAAAAAATTACATCCTTGGAACCTCACACTGCTGAGAAGTCCAGGGTTGAAGGAAGACCAACAGGCTGGCACTGGATGCATGAATAGTCTATATATTGCTTGATCTGTCTCTCTTTCATCTCTTTTCTTTTTGTCTCTCTACCTCAAATTTGTTGTTAAATGAAATCTGTATTATTGACTTTGGCAATGTGTCTCATTTGCACCTTAATTCTAGCAGAAACAACCCTAAATAATTGGATCTTAACAGACATCTTAATATTTGTCTGAATATTCTTTCTTGAAGAATATCACAGTGGGACAAGTCTTCACTCTACATCTGTGTAAAGACATGTAATACCTGTAGTTTAACAAGAGCCTTTTTCTTTTCCTTTAGACAAACCAATGTCCTGTTCTCAGTGGGAATTTGACTGGGAGCAAAATTAGAGAAAGTTATATTTACATTCAAACAGAAGCTGTAACAATAGGGAATCTATAGGATAAAATGCAATTGCCACTACCTGGATGGAATGTAATAGGCATGCATGGAATCTATTCCATAATGCTTCCCAACACACAGCCTGCAAACTTCAACACGTGCTAAGAGGAATGAGGGATGGAGGGTGGAGTGAAAAAACCACAGCCAGGCTCCTTGGTAATCCTTGCAAGGAAGGGAAGTTGATAGCACCCTGTAGTGGGTACATGAGCACTATATACACTAAGCAAGCACTCCAGATTTTATTGACTCTAAGAGTAAAGTGAGAGAATTTTATGCCAATTAGTAGCAAAAACATGTGTGAATGGAGTCATTCAAGCTCCACCTAAATGTAAAAAAATAGTGTAGAAGTGAGTCAAGAATGGCTAGAAATTAGAGGAGAATCCATTATAACTTGTGGGATCAGAAGGGCTGAACCTGTACTTCTCTCACATAGGGACACCTAATGGTAAGAACTTTATGAGCCTTAAATTATTATCTTAAGCTAACTTTCCTTATTTATTTGAACTTGTCTCTATATTGCTTCAAATTTGTTTTTGTGGACAGCTCCTATCACCAGCAATTTTCAAAACTTATCTAACATAATTTTCTATTATCACTGTGCTTGTTAATTAAGTGTCTTACTCTGTAAACTGTTTAGCTTTAATCCCTCAAGGATGCTAGCAGTTGCCAACTGTGGATAACATATTTGATAAAAGTAAAGAGTTACCAGGCTCCCTTTCTAATCTGTAATAAAGGATTTGATTCTGAGCAAGTTGGTTAAATCACCCTCCAATACAGTGGAGTCCTCAGACTGGTCAGGCACAAGGACCTTGGCTTTCTCAGGGCATTGGCTGAGCAAACAAAACTGAGCAAACAAAAAGGGTTGCAGAAACCTTTCCACTTTTATATGACACTCATCTGCATTTCATAGGATATCCTTAATTCATACAAAAAATAATTTAAATTCAACTGTCAAGAAGATGCTCTGCAAAAGCTTCTTCCTTCCCACAACAATTTTCTTTAAACTACTTCTGCTTAAAAAACCGTGCTGAATGTGCATTATTTATTTTTTATGTCTACCCTAGGGATTGTGGCAAGTCTGTAAGCCTGTTTGCTTAAAACCTACCTGACAAATGTGCTTCATTGTGAAGGATGTCCTTTATTTAAGACTCAAACCTGATGTTATGCTAAATTTATTCCTTTAAATTACTTATATCAGAAATGCTGAATCATTGTATTGAAGTGATTCAAAATGTTACGCTGAGTCTGCTCTCCTTGTAGGGACCGTGACAGTGAGCCTCACTACTGGGATCACATTCACTGCCAATACCCTTCCTCATATAGCTGACAACATAGGAACTTTCCCACACAAGATATACACAGGGCAATAATATTTTTCAGAGCCAAGGAAGAGGAGCTAGCAGTTGACTCCATGGTCTTGAATATTTGACAGTTCAGTGAACCTTGTATTTCACTGTCCCTCCTCTCCTATTTGCATGTGGGATAAAACTACATGGGTTAAAGTTGAAGATATTTTAAAAGCTCCTTCCCCCCCCAAAAAAAAAGATCATAATATTTTATTATTTTTTGTTCTCTGAGAAACGAATGCAAGGTGACCAGATATACCAACACAAGTAACTAGCTATTATATGTTGTATTTTTAATGTCAAAGTTTTCCTTTAAAAGGAACTTAAAACCCAACTAATTTAAAGATGCCAAATGCAGTCCTTTACCATCACATTTCTGGAAATAACCTTGCTATACTGTAGAGGACTTTGCACAAGGTCTTAGTTTTTTCCATTGTCTGTAATTTTTCAATGCTCAGAAACCTTAAAGACAATGAAAATATTTTGTACAAAGCCCATAACACATCAAGCATAGTATATTGAGGATTAATTAAATACTTTACTGTTGTGTGGTGAGGTTGTTTTCGTTTAGGATGCAAGTGCAGTATCATTGCAGTATCTGATACCTGTAGCAGCTTGACCATTTTTTATAGCAGCAGGAAGATTAATGTGGTTGTATAATAGCCTAATTAAGTATAAATTTGGTTTCTCAGGTGTCTGAAAAGTCCTTGAGGTTTCTGAAACAGAAAGATTAGAGAGAGGATTATTCTTTCTGGAACAAAAACTGGAAAATATTTATTTCACAAATTAGAATTTTTTTTTCTTTTAAGGAAAAATCAAAAATGTAAACAAAATGTCATTAACAGAAAATCTCTTTTCCCCCCATTTTTAATGCAAGGTATTTAAGATGCTACTGTGATTCATAGATACACGTCTTTGGAATTTTTTCCACCCTATTTACAGTAATAGAATATATAAAACTAACATTTTTAATACTGAATAGTGATTAATATGTACTTCTAGCAATTTTTCTGGCTAAACCATCTTTCTCTGTGACAGAGCATGATTTAATGCTCAGAAAATTCAGAAGCATCACTAATTTTTGGTAAAACAAGTGGCAAATAACATACTGAAGCATAATAATTGTTAAGTAAAGATTCTTTTCCTTCTCCTGAGGAAAAAACATTTGCTAACAAGAAACATTAGCTGCCTTTTAGTAACACATACACAATTTTTTTAAAGCATGAACTCTTAACTAAGGGAATTTCCTTAACAAATAGAATCTTTAAAGAATTAATTGTGGGGAATAGTGTGATCACATTTTGTTATGTTTTGTTTCCTGTTGCTTTGTTTTCATTTTAAGTCCAGGCTGCATATGCTATACTTCAATTTTACCGTATGATTGGTTTGAGTATTTTCAGTGCTGAAGAAAGAATCACTTTCTGTCTTTCAGCTTCTCTCTAAGAACACAGCAAACTGATCTTCATTTCAGTGTTCAGACCTGCCAAGTAGCCACAAAGCCAAGTTTTAGACCTGTCCATCACATAAGGCAATCTCTTAAGTGCCTGCACATTTTCATCCTGCTTTTCTCTTCTCTACTTTTGGAAAGTTGTTTGGGTTTTTTTTGTTTGATTTTATTTTTTTTGGGGGGTGGGGCACGGGGAGTGGGGGAGTGTTGTTTTTTTGTGTTCTTTTGTGGGGTTTTTTTTGTTTATTTGTTTTGAGTGTGAGGGCATGGTAGGAAATCCACAGATTTTTTTTGTAGACTTTTTGTACTGTTCAGTGGAAACAAATGAAAATTTAGGTTTGCTTCACCTTCCTCCTCATGCCTTCAGTAAATTCTCCCTTCTGATTTTGGATTATTCTAATTTCTCCTTGTATTTTTTTTAAATTAAAATGCTGGGGAAAATATTTTAGAAATTAGGAAATCATGTCCAAAGTACAGTAGTCTTTTCATTATTTTACATAAATTACGCCTTGCTTCTTATTGATAGCCTTTTCCATTTCCCCTGAGCCATTTTTTCTATTGGCTTTTTCTCCACTATGCATGACTTCTTACCACAGAAACTTCTGAGAAGTATTCACAGTCAATCTGTTTACTGTACTACATATTTTCTCTTGAGTTTTGTACCCAGAGTATGAACATTTTCATTCCTCTCCTCCCTTCTTCTCCTTTTGGTGCAAATTTAACACATGGTTATAAAGTCTATTTCACTTATAATGGCAGTAAATTACTGGGAAAAATCTAACAAATAAAAAACTTTTGGTGCTTAATGCTGTTGCTCATAAAGAGCCAGCAATTTGAAATACACTAGCTGTTTAACCTGCACTCCAGAAACAAGCATTTAAAATTATCTTCCATAGACATTTAATAGTTTTCCTGAAGATTTCTTCTTTCTATAAATCTTAGGAGTGTGGTTTTTGGGCAGAAACAGAAACAAAAGCCTTGCAATTTATTCATAATGTGAGATTACCTCTGACCACATCCAGGTTATTAACAAAAATGCTCCTTCTGCATCTTCAAAATGATACACTGGAATCATGATTCTTCATTGTTTCAAGGAACGCGAACAATCTGTCAGCAATCATAATTACATGGGCTACTTTTCCCTATGCTAGCAAAGTAAACTATAAAGGAGAACATTCCTATTGTCTTGTGGAAGAGCCCGTCTCTCAACCAACAACAAATATAAAAAATCCCACAATACCCCAAAGGAAAAACTCATTCTTTAAAATTATTTAGGCAAAATTATTAGCAAAAGAAAATATGGAAGCAATCAAGATGTCCATGAACAAATAACATGCATATTTTGTATGCCTGGTTTAGGAAGTCCTTTTCTATTTTTCTGACAGCTGGCTTCTCAAACTCTGCAATGACATTTTGCTAACAAACCATTCATTTGCTGTAATGAAAAGGCACAATTTTGATATCCTTTTGACTAAACCATGTCTTATCCCAGTATCGGAAAACCTGTCATCTTCCCCTACCTAAATCTATGGCTACTACATGGATAGTAGCACTGCTAGAAATTATCCAGATTTACTTTCTAAAGAAGATATTGCATTCTATCCTAACACATTACACAAAAGGTGTTTGCTTTTGTATTCAGACCTTCAATTTAACTGTCTCTCAGAGAAATCAGCAGAAGTTGTTCTGATGGGATATAGAATAATAAAAAGTATCCAGAAGAGTCTTTCCCCAAAGCTACATATATTAAAGTACCCTTTTTTATTTCACACAGTAGGAGCTGCATCTGGTTTCTAAAACTGCAGTTTTAGAACTTAACAAAAGAGGTGAAAGGTAAAAAAGCTTTTGAAGTTTATTACTTTAACTAGACAATTCTTTTAATCAAATAATAGAAATTTAAATCCTGTTCTGTTTTGTTTTTTTGAAATAGTTTTTCTTTTGTCAGTTATCCAGAAAACCTACATGGTTTCAATAATAGAAATTGACCACTCTACAGTCTGCAGAAAAAGAACCCCAAACTCCAAAACAAAACCAACAGGCTCAACATAGCAAATCTTATCTTCCTGCTAAGTGTAATTTAAACGGGCTCAAATGAACATATTATGTTAATGAAATATGACCAACTGGGAAAATGTCGCTATTTTATAAGGTCATGCAAATTATATTTTTTATAATGTAAGATATCCTTGATAAGTTTCCTCAGAAAAATACAATTATCTGAATCCATTGTAAATAATAATTATACAGCTTATGTGTGTTTGTTTTTTGTTATGTAATTGTTGTGGTTTTTGTTTCTAGAATTTTTTCCAGCCATTGCCCCAGATATGGAAAATTGCCAACGTAAATTGGGAAAATCTGAATTATCATGCACTGTTGAATTTTTTTTTTTTTAATTTTTGTTTTTTAATCTGGATGCATCATTTGCGGTATTTATGTTTGATTCAATTAGTTCTCTTTTAAAGTTGTATGATGACAACACATAAAAAGGTACCTTTGTTTCCAAATATCTTAAATATAGTAATGGTTTCTGTATATTGGATTTAAAAGAATAATACTTTACTCTGTATCTTTCATAAAAGGTCAGATAACATAAAAATATAAATTGTCAGCATAAACAGATTTTAATTTTATTATCTTGTACAAGGATCTTCATCTATGTTTTTTCCATATTGCATTCCCTGATTGCAGTTTCAAAACATTTCTCACAGAGACACAAGCACTGTGTTGTGTATATTTTTATACCTCTCCCTTCATAAAGCTACCTCTTTATTCTCAGGTGCCAACACCTCATTCGGGATCTATGTCATCACATTTTGCCATTACCCGGGGGATTTTACTGCTGCTGCAAAATTGTAAGTTGCATCTTTATCACTGTACCTGATAAATACATGTACTGACATGCCATTTTACCACACAACAGGTATAATTCCACTCCATTCACTCTGGTAAAGACTATAACCTAAAATAAAGCTCAACCATACAAAATGCCCACTAATAGTGAATATGGGTCAGAAGAGGAACATTAAAAGTCCTGACTCTAGGCCAGATATTTCAAAACACTGAGCAAGAATATGCTTTGATTTAATACTCACAGTACTTTAGGTGAAGATACAAAGCTTAAGTCTTCCCTTTGAAAGCCTCACTCAGAAAAATTACAAAAAGGTATCTTTAAGAGTCTGTAGTTTCCAGGTAAAGTCAGTTATCCACTTAATTTCAGTCTTCCAAATAATTGAGCAAAATGTAGATTTGTTTGTTTGCTTGTTGTGGTTTTATTGTTTAGGGTTTTTTAATCCAGTGGTGAATCTGACTGCTTTTTAAACTGCCTTTATGTTAAAGAAAAATTGCATACAAAGAGTGAGATAGAGGTCCAGCTCCTTTCTGTGCGCGAGTAGATTAAAAATCATATTTCAATTTTCCACTTAAGTGCCCTAACCATTGTGTAAGCTACTAAGTCTATTAGGATGGTTCCACCGTGCAGAACATAATTCAAGAATCATTGAGTCATACAAAGAAAACATAAAAAGAAGCACAACTTTGAGCTTTAGTAGTTACAGAATTTACCAGCCTGGGTGGAAGCCTAAATCTAGTGCCAAGTCATGGGACAGCTTCTGTGTTTTAACCAGTGAAATTTGTCTATAAAGCCTGTGTTTTTTCTTCTACTTTCATATCAGCTATTCTAATCCCTACATTTCTTCTTACTTTTTCCTTTCTTTATGAATTTTTATTTTGTTGGGTCTTGTGCAGTGGCTGCAGTAGAAAAACTGATAGTAATCTTAAATATCTAATCATTACATGTATGTCCATGGCAAGAGCAAAATCTTTCCAGGTAGAAAAACTGCAAAAACCATTGTTTGCACCATTTTCTGAATTTCTGACTTGTGATTTTATTTTTTTTTAATAATTAGAGCAGATCAACTCATCTTTGTATATATTTATGCACACATATATATAGTTACAATAGCTGTTTGCAGAAGTAGCTCATACTAATATAAATTTTGTATATGTCAACCAAATCAAGATACTCACAGGACTGCTGAGCTCTAACCAGTTCAGAAAAACTCTGTTACATGCAGAAGAACATCTCAAAGAAAATAAGGAAACTTCTAGTTAAAGTATCTCTCAATTCAACTATTTTTTGTGCTTCACTGTAAAGTAGCAGGTGACAGAGGTTTATGATTTTGAATATATCTATTTGAAAAGTTTAAATTTGGTATAAAAACTCTTCTGTATCTGAAATTTCTGTGGGTTTTAGAGTTTTCTATCAATCTGATATCATTATTAGTCTTGATAAGTATATATAAATATATATATTTGTGATATCGGTTTACTATTACCAATCATGCATGCATATGATGAAATTTTGCAATAGAAACCATTTCAGAATGTGCCAAATACTCTGGAAAAATAGATTTAATTAACTTGAGCAAAAATCAAAATAATTTTGCATTAAAATGCATATCCAAAGAGTGTACCTCTGAAATAATTAACAGTTGCTATAAAGAATAAACACAAAAACCACAAATATTTTTAATTGTTATCACTGCCTTGTGCTGTTCCTATATGTCGCTAAGTTATTAAAATTCACCATTAAGACAACCAAACAATTCAAATGTTTTGTATATTAAAAGATCATAGCTCATGTTGTATCTATAAATTGTTTATGGAATGGAGCAGAGGTATGCATGAGGCATTTGCAGCTTTAGACAAGAAAATATCATAAAGGATTTACGAAGGTGGGTATTTTTGGTTTGGGCAGGAATTAAACACTGTGGAGTTCCATGCTGAAAAATCATCCCTGATTGAACAAAGACTTGATACTCTAGCAATTTATATAAGGACCTGGAAGGTTAGGTTATGTGATAAGTTTACAAATTCATGTTTTCCAAGAACTTCTTTAACACTTATTCTTAGATTTGTGCATAACAAACTTTTCAAATCCAGAAGTACATTTATGCACACTTTGTTGCAGTAACATATTGTTAATATATGTAATAGAACTGGGCCCTGTAGACATCCACTCCATAATAGTATAAGGGTTTGAGAAGGTAGTGTGGTACCACTAAAAGTTAAAAAACTTTTGCTGCTACGTATCAGTGCCTGTCTTCCCTATGCTGCCAGATATTGATGCTTTTAGGGAAGCGTTGCAAATTCTCATTATAGACATCTACTAAGTGATACATAAATTCCACAAAAGTGCAATGTCTAGTATTTGAGATATTCCAAGTGCAAAATAAGTTGGAAGTGGTTATTAAATAAATTTTTAAAAGCCTAGAAAGTTTACTGCAGCCAATTACATATGGAAATTACAGGACCTGAATATAGATTCTTAAACACTTATGGTTGGTACTGCTTAATTATGGGGATATTTATTGTGTAATCAATCAACTTTTGACCTTAAACTTCTGCACACATTTAAAGATGTGGTTTTTACAAAACAGCAAATGTTTACGGCTCTCTCTAGCATAGGATTCAAAAATTTATCTTTCTCTGTTAAACTATCTTCACATGTTGTAAAAGAGGCCAGAACTTTTTTCCTCTGCACCCACAGGTGTGTGAAATGCTGATTCACACTTATGAAGATAGATTTACTACCATCTCAGAGCAGGGTGGCCTTGACCACCTCATTTGCAGCAAGTTTGTTATTCCCCAGAAAACATCTGAGCTCTAGTGGGAGCACAATAATAGCTGGCATGGGACAAAACACACTGAAAAACATGCAGGCAGTCAGAGAGAAGCGTACCAGTGTTCAAGGCCACGACTTGACTTTTAGGTTTACTGGAATAGATGCAGCCTGAGAAGCACAATCCTGTGAATCACCTATTCTTAGAAAATATTCTTTAATGCTCTTCAGGACGTTATTGCCTGTAGAAGACTGTTGTTTAAGAGAAAGCAGTTTGGAGTCTCTCTGGAGAGACTAGTTCAAGGCTAACAGTCACCTAAATGTAAGAATGCTAATCCAAATATCTGAATGCAGAGCCTGAGTTTTCTTATCAACACTTCTTTGTGCACCAATCTTACATGAAACAGCCCTTGCACGTGTTAGGGACTGGGATTCATTCTTCTTGGACCAGCATTTCATTTTTCTGAAGAGCCAGTTTTTCTCCACAGATTCAGGGTGTTGGTTTCACCTGCATTTTCTTTAAACCCTGTATAATAATTCTGCATTATAAGGCCATTATTAAGCAGGTTTTGATATTTTCTTTAAATTTATATGAAAAAAAGATTACCTTTATGCATTAAAAAATTAATTATTAATAAAAATACTTGGATAAAAAGTGCAGCATGTGTTTTTTTTTTAGAACATGCATTTCCCCAAAATTTGGACATCAATATTAAAAAAGATTTTTTGAAATAACTGAAAATGGAGTCAAAATTTTGTATCAAAAGAAATATTTATTTCTCATTTTCCCCTTTCTTTTATGGGTGCCAAATCTGAAGAGTATTTAAAAAATGAAAATTAATTCAAGCCATAGTCAGAAAGCTTAAGGATTAAGCCCTTCAACTTCTTGCAATACTTTGCATTTATTATTCAATCATGATCATGAAAGTAACAAACTTTCTGGTTAAGTTCCATGCTTATAGATCTGCTATTACCGTGCATCTACCATGGATCTACTACTAAAGTGAATGTTAATTCACAGAAAACCAATTTTGATTATGAGTTTCAATGCTTATTGGAAATATAATAGTTGCTTTCTTAAAATTAAAATCTACAAGGTCATAGACAAATCTTTAAATGACAATTTATGCTGCAGAAAATTCAGGACAATGGCAACTTCCAGGACTTGCGTGAATACTATTTTCACCAGATATATTTTGCAAACCTCATGAATTTCTAAGACTTCATTAGTGCCACACATTAATCTTTTCTTTTTTTACCTCTGTTGTAGTGCAGATATGCTTTTAGGTTAATGACACTTTTGAAGGATAGGTTTTGTTTTGCTTCCTTTCATCCTCCTATAAATTTAGTGATCTACTGAAAACATACACCTGAAAATGTCTATTCTTTCCATGTATCTTAGGGTCACGTATCTTCAGTCTCTTTTCATTGACTCTAAAATGGAATTAATCAACATAGTTTGTCTTAGACTACATATCAAATTTAAAGACAGTTAATGTTTGCCAAGATAAATCTCATTCTGAGTCAATGATAAATGGACCACCTTAACCATCATATTTCTTAGTGAAAAGTGTGAACATTGATTTAATATATGCTCATAGTCTGTAGAAAGTGATAGAGTTTTTATTAATAATTTTTTCATGTGAAATACAGATCCTATAGTAGAGTAAAAGGGGGAAAATAATTGATAAATTTGCAATTTTTTGCTTCTTGTTGGAATTTTTAATTTGGAATATTACAAAGAGTACGATATAGATCTAACACAATTCCTATATTTGCGCTTGAATTATTCAAAGAAGTCAAAGACAAAAGTTTTCAAAAGTCCGATTAACAAAAAAAAATTCAAACAAATTTACAAATTTGTAAAATTGCAGTATTTTCTAACAGATTAAAAAGTCATCAAAATTACATATTTGAGTATATATTTATTTCTGATATGTACAGATACATCTATAATATAACTATTTCAAAGAATATAGTGGAACTGAATGCTTGTCTTAATCAAAGACCAACTTTTGTCAAAATTATTTAGTCTTTTGAATGCTGAGAATATATATACTGTTCATCTTATCATTTATTTACTTGTTTATAGTTAAAATTCTTGACTCCACTGTATTTTCATAAGATTTTTAATTGTTCTATTTTCTTGATACAGACTGAAAAAAAAATGGAATAAACTATTAAAAATCTAAAAGATACAGTTTTCACAACCCCTTAACTATCTTCCAAAGTAAAATACCTCAATCCAACATTTTTTTAGTAATTTTCACTAAAATTATGATATTTGGCATGACCATTTGCTGTCTTAGTTCCATTGATACAGCTGTTATAAACCCCTATGTGTATTGCAAAAGTTCAAAATAGTTAGTTCAGTATAACACCACTCCTGCCAATTAAATATTTTAATTTTTCAGGGAAACAAATGCTTAGTAAAGTCCCTTAGCTTTGCAATAAATGTGGGGTGGAAACTGATTTTCTGATTGATTCAAGTAATATGAATAAATTATTAGTCCTTATGGTAGCAAAGAAAATTAATCTTTTGAGCACAATGAAATTAAAAGGTTTTGGCTTGCCTGATCTGAACAAAGTAAGATGAATTTTTAATACAGCAAATTAATTAGGCACATAATCAGGAATAGGATGCATAATAGCTCTAATTTTGATAAATAGCAAAATAGTTCAGATCCTCAAAGAAACAAATATCATCCATCACAAACACACCTTAAATTCTGTTTGTTAGGGAATATTAATGGTAAGAGAGCTTGCACAGAAGAGTTAGATAAATTCTATTTGCTGATTTTGTTCAGTGCAATTACATTATGTGCTGACCCTCATCTGTAACTTTTTGTGAAATTGATTTTAGAACATTATTCATTTCTGAAGGTGTTAATGTACCATAAAGGATTTGTATTATCGTTAAACATACTGTCTATGCCAGGTGTTACATGTTATTTGCTTCTGCCCCGAAGATCATTTAACAGCTTATAAATCTTTATGGCCCCATGATGTTTTGCTACAATAATTTGCATCTTTAAATAGCTTCTGAATTATGCATTCTAAAAATAAGTAAAAAGCAAAGCAACATTTTTGTTATTAAAGAACATATATCTTCTGTTTTACAATAGACTTAGTTAAAATATCAAACAATACTAATATGGGAAACAATAAATTTGATTAGGAATGTAAAAACAATTTTTTCCTAACTTTTGACAACACAAAGGAATTTCAATGCAGATTAAGCAGGTAATCAGTTTAAGACATGTTCTTTTATCAGGACACTCCAGGAACTTTAAAGAATTGTATAACTGTATGACTCCGTTTCAGTAGAACGTCATGAATGTTATGTATATCCATGCTTTGAAATCTAGGAACTAAATATTTATTAATAAAATCTAATACAATGTCTTCTATAACATAAAATTGATTTGGAATTTAAAAGTAACTAAGTGGATAAATTTGTCATAACTTTTTTGTTACTCTGTGTATCTTCATTTCAATGGATAAGTTTATGCACCACAGGAGGCTACTGCAAAGGCAGGGGCTTGTCCTTTTTAGTGCATACAGTCTGAGCCACCATGGGAGAGGGAGGTTTTGGGAAAAACTGGGCTCAGGTTTTCAAAGTGCATTTTAGAATGGGAAGTTTACAGAACTGTTGAAATAACAGGGATTTTATACCAAGAAGGAAGCCTCCTCAGGGAAGAGAAAAGATAATCATCAACATTCATAGAAAAAGATTTCCTATGAATGTGGAACAGAATTTTACTTTGCTACTTGATCCTCAGCTCTGGTCAGCTTGTACCTCCTTTTTATTGCTTGCAGTGTCTTGATGTTTCTGATGTTGATGTCTTAGTGGTCACTTGGTGATCTGGGTGATTCATGTGTCTGCTTTGAACTGTCTTACCAGTTCCAACTGAAATTCATGGGAGAGTCCCCACTGACTTAATTTTGTAGATCTGAGCCCTCCCTTTTCAACAGAAGGCAATGCCAAAATCCATCATGTTTCAGTTGCAATTTTTGAAATTTCTTACACAGCATTATTATGTCTATGCAGATTATGCCCTTATATTGTATATGATGCTTAATAGATATTTATTAATAAAACAATTTGTAGATAGATGATGAAACACACATTGACCTTTAGCTTAGTTAATAAAAGGCAATTATCATGAACTCCACGCTAAAACTGACATTACTTTCTCGTGCTCATATTCACTAAGTCATTTTTTATCTCTATTGTCAGTGTTATTTATTTTCTTTATGAAAAAATATTCTAAATACTCAAAGTAGTAATATTGATTCTCTCATCTGTAATTTAAAGTTTGTATTTTTTTAGTGTGAGGTTTCACAATATTCAGAAAGGCTAATCCTTTAACTTTCTATTAAAACTTAAAGACTATACACTGGATAGAAATTATTATCTTTAATAATTTTAAAGAATCCAATGAAGGTAAAAACTCTGTGCCCTCAGTACCATTAGAATAGATTATTTATATAGACATTGATATGTATTCTAAATAGGAGATGGTCAAAGATGGTGATATGAACATAGGTTTAAAATTCCTGGGGAAAAAAAAAATGGATGTGGTTTAAGAAATTTAATAATTACCAATTTGATCTTCATAACAATATTGTATATATCATTCCAGACTATGTGCAAAATTCAGTTTATTAGGAAGTAAATGTATCTATATTTAAAAGTATGAAGGTAGGGCTGCTGATACATTTTATGAGAGGGAGCAGAGGTTATTCCTTATATAGTACTCTGCTTTATAAGGAGTTGGTCAATGTTCATTGTTGACAAAAAAGTGCTAAGAAAACAGTATTAAAATATCTGGAGTTTAAATTAAACAAACAAAAAAAAAAGATTGAAAGTCTTATTATATAGTTTTAAATCCTGTTAATCATAGTAATAAAAAAGCACAAAACTGAAAAATAACTTCAAGCCATTAGAAAATATCTCTTCGGTAAATCCGAATTCTCTGATAATAATCTACTACAGAAGTGGTTTATGTCTTTCACATGCCATGTCCCATAAGGTCTATCTGTTCATATTCTAATTATAGTAAAAGATAAATCTAGTACACAAAGAAACAGAAAAGTTTTGATTGATTTTCTGTTTTTGAACTAAAGACTAATTGCTTGTTCCATTCAAAACATATTTACGAAGCTGTTTCATACAAGTGTTATTATTTTTTGATGGAAAAATGTATTAAATATAATCAGAATACTAATATTTTGTGGTGGGAAAATACAATTGTTCAAATATAACTGGCATTATTAGAATTTTTTATTAGTATGTTTTTAAATTATTTTTTTCTTTTTTTTATTTGATATAAAAATATCATCATAGGTTTACAGTTAAGGGTTTTTCAATTTCTTGTTTATTTAAAAACAAAGCCATGATTTCTTAATACATCTGTACTGGCACAGGACACATCTGGAGACAGGACAAATGTAGCCTCTATCTAAACCCAGTAACTCAGAAAAAATCCACTTGTTTTCCTTGCCCAGACAGAGTTATTCCAAGGCTACTTTCTTGCAAATATTGAATTCCCAAGAAAATATGATTAGAGGATATTCTTAAAGGCAGTTGATCTACAAATTGCAGTATCTAAAGAAAGCACTAGAGATATGCCATCAATTTACAATCAATTTCCTGCAAAACATTGCTAATAAACTTTCTATTTAGTGGACTGCTATAGTAACATAGTTTATGTTATTTCTTTTAGTTCCGTTCTGTTTTTTCTTTCCTAAGTCTGTTCCATTTTGGCTGGGTCAATAACAGATGTTCCCTTCACCAATATTTATTTTTTCAATTTTTTTCTGTAGTCTTTTCTTTTTTTTTTTTTTGTCTTCTCTCTATCCAGTCTTCTATATGTGTTCCTTACTTCTTTTCTAACTCTATTTCTCTCCATTCATTATTTCTTTTGATCGCTTTCCTTGTCTTTCTCCAGAAACCTCTCTTCCGATGGGATTTATCTCTTCTTTATTTGTCCTAAAATTTAGACATTAAGCAAATAATATCACAGAAGAGTAATTAAGGGGAAAAGCTAAGGACACTGGAGCACAGGAGAGAGGATCCTATACTCAAGTGAATGTCTGAAAACCTGAGACATTGATCTTTCTCTTCTTTGTGCCAAATAAATACATATGTATGTGTATATCAGGGAGTTGCAGATTGCTATGGAGTGTTTAGAAGACTGACAGATTTCATCAGTCTTAAACTGCTAAGCTAAAGTTTGCTAAGTACATTCATTAGCAAAATATTTATTGCAAATGGTGAGTTTTTACAAATTATTTATGATCATTGCTGCTTATACAAAACTCTCACTTTTTAAAAATTATATTCTAAATTATATATAATTTGTGATTATACATCTAAAACTGACAGCTATCTTGTGAAGTACTATCCTTAGGGTCCAAGTGATCAGCACTGAGAGCTCATCAACTAGAAAGTTGTAACTAAGGTGTGAGTTTTCCTTGCTTGCTCTTACCTGCTGATTTTTTGCTGTTGTACTCTTCTCTGCTACTTATTGAACATAGGTGACCTAAGCCAAGACAGGTGATTTAAAAAAAAAAAAAAATCAATGATGCTTGTAAAAAATCTAGAGAAAAAATCCTGTGAGGAGCAACTGGGTGAAGCTGGGATTCTTCGGCCTGGAGAAAAGGAGGATTAAGGAAACTTTTATTGCTCTGAAATGCCTACCTGAGGTTGTGGGAAGGTGAGTGTTGGTCTCTAGTGATTAGTGTCTAGAAGTCTCATGCAGGATGCAAATTAAAATGACTAGATGAATTATCTCTGAGATTACAAAACAGACTTGATAAAGCTACTAATTTGGATTTCCCATGGTCCTTATGCTTCCATAATTGCATTTAATCTTTTTTGGCCATTTTTATTTCCGTATTGATGAGGTCTTAAGGATCATTCAACTGCATGGTTAGATTTTCCTAGAGAGAGAGTAAGAGCTAGAATGTCTTCACTGTCTCTTTTCTAACAAGTTACTCCTTCAGCCTTAGTTATTAAACTCAAGAGATTAAATCTTGCATAACTCTTGGCTGTACTGCCTGACTATGTCAGGATATAAATCCATCACTTCAACCCATACTTGCCTCTCAACCTTCTACAACTGCCCACATCAACAGCCCAGTTCTAAAGACCTAGTTACAGCAAATCTACAGGACTCATGAAAAAGGGTTGTGAACCATGGCAGAACTATTGCAGCAAGAGTAGAGAGTGCTCCTATGTCCTTCACAGGCATTGACTTTTCCCACTTAATAAATAAAAGCATATGTGAGGTAGAGTAGATCCCTCATATTTTCTTATGCATTTAAATAGATATTTTAGGATTTGATTGACATATTCCCTAATTTAGTGAAACTCCAGAAATCTAAAGAAAGAACCACCTAAATAAAGTAATGAAATTTGGCCCATAGTTTCTCATTGATAGTAATTTCCTATGTCTGACTTTGGTTCTTTTTCCCCCTGTGTCAAGAATTCTAAAGTTAGATGTATAATCTAGTGAAGAATCCTTCACTACCAGATCTTCAGTGTTTCAGGTTGGAGGGGGTGTAGATGATCAGTAAGTATTGAAATTCAGAATTAATAATGGCAGTCTGAGCAGCAACTCAGTTAATATAACACACTGTTATTATCACATGTAAATTTAAATTCCTAAGGTGTTAAGAAGCATTAAAGAACACTTGTCTTTATGCACAATAAGAAAAAGTTATATTCTCCTATGTTAGGAATAATGTTTTTCTGAAGTATTACCAGGAAGATGCTAACTATCATGAGAATAAATTTGCTTCCTAGGAAACTGAAGGCCTATTTTACCACACAGAAGTCATTTTATGCTAAAGATAATTTAAACTCAAAGTTCTACTGATTTTCTGCACAATTTTCATTACTAGTTTTGCCTTTGCAATTAAAAATAATGATGGACTGATATAAAATATATGCAAAAGTAGCAAGAAAATGAGGTATCAACTTATTATTATTGCTGCCATGGGAGAATAAACTAAGCTGGTAAAGTTTTATTTGAAAATTATTCAAAATTATTCAGTAATCAACAGTCTTTTACATTGAGCAGAAGTTGTCAGTGACTGACAATGATAAATGATATTTATTTCTGTTATTCAGTTGATGAAAATGTGCTATTCACATATGAATAACTTTATCTAACCATTATATTTTCCAAGTTCTTTGTGTTGTTTAACTATTATTTAGTAATGGACAATTCCTGAATAGCATGCAAGAGTCACTGAACTTAATTTTTCTCGCAAATTCAAAGAATGTTGAAAGTCTTTTGCATACTTTTTTCAAAGAGTGATATATAATTTTAAACACTTTATCCATTTCAGTTTAAATCCTCTGGTGAAAATATTAAAGATGTACAGTAAAGCATTATTTTTTTATGCCCTTTAAGGTATACAAGTTTCAGCTGCTGCTTGGTGACAATGAAATATATCTTGAAGGAAAAAACTCTGCAGTGTGACCCAACCACTGATGTAAGTCAGGGGAATCCTTGGAATGCAAATTATCTGCGCAGGACCATTCAATCTAAGGATGTGACATATAACTTTTACAGTAAGTAATTGATACAGCTTCATTTTTGCTTGTTTCATTATTGAAGTCACTGACCTGTAAGGAATTTGAAATATTTAGGTTCAAATTAATCATAAATTTGAATAAGCCTATTATCTACTAGCAATTCCAATTACTGTTGATTTTGTTATATCACTTCCTCTAATCTTAGCTATCTAGCAATCCTTCAACTTCATGAAGAATCACAGTTTATTTTCTATGTTAATTCCAGACCACCACTGAAACCAATTGTTACAATATTTTAATATATTTATGTTTGAACATTATCTTTCTAAATATAATTTCTCTCTGATTTTAAATCATATGGACACACATATACATTTCATTTTTCTTTCTAAATTGTATTCATTCTTTCTGTATATCTAAGAAAGATGAATCCCTCCTTCTCCATTTTTAATTTTGAAATTTTTGTCTTTTCCTATGAAATGTTACCTTTGTATATATTTTCTTTCCTCCATCCCCATTCAGTTCACCCATACACACACACTCAGGAATTAAATATAATAACATTTTGTAGGGTTTTTTTCTAGTTTAGACACCCTGACAAAATAAATTTTAATATATGAAAAAAGTAAAAAGCCTATGAAGTTTATAGGTTCCCCATGATCTTTCAGGAGAATGCTTAGATGTTATTTGCTTAGAAACTCCTATTTTATTTTCTCCTCTTAGGACCACAATATGAAGAAGACCAAAGACCTCAAAAAAAGTTAATTGGATATTATCAAATAGCAGTTTTATATGTCTTCTACTTCATCCCATTTAGTTTTAGCCACCTAAATATTAGGCCTGTAAGCTCTCTGTACTACTGAATTAAAGATGATCTGCTAATCCCCAGACTTAAAAACAAATGTCAAATGTTTGGAATCTATGATACTTAAAGCCAGTATTCTTTTTGTCAGATTTGCATGAAGATGGAAAACTGGAATAATAAAAAACAAAATCAGGAAATTACTTAAGATTTAAGATTAAGATAGTTAAACAATATGAAAAATAAGTCTTTAGTATTGGAATGTACTCTCTGTCCTGCTTTTGTTCGGCAGCAAGTACGTACCTTATGTCTACATCTATTATGTAAACTCCTTCTTCTGCTAAGGTAGAGATGCATATTTCTGTTGGTTTGTGGGGTTTGGGAGGGTTGTAGAAAGTAGGTATTTGTAAAAGAAAAAGAAGAGAAAACCTAGCCTTAGTTGAAGACTCAGGAGATACCAACCTTTCCTGGCTGGTTGGAGGAGAGTCTGCTCTGGGTCTCAGAAATGTGTCCTGCCAGAAGTGAGGTTGAGTGTGCATTCACAAAAAGTTTGCCCCAACAAATACCCATTATATGGACTCAGAAGAACACAAAAACAGGTGGACAGAACTTTTACAGGTGTACCCACAAACATAAAAAACACACAAATAAGCATGAGTGACAGAAATTGAGCCAATGATATTCCTCTTCACGGCCTTCCAATAGTAAAATTTGCATATCAGAATGTTCACATACCACGACCAAGTCACATGCCCAACCACATTTACTGATCCTTCAAACAATGAGTTTCAGACCATCCAGCTTCCATGCCCAGAGCCTGGGTGTTTCAACTGGTCTCCAGCTTAGAGGTTATATCTTTCTACTTGCTGGACTCCATCTCCTTCCCTGTTAAACCAGAAGTTTAATAGTGAGCTACTTACTGTGCCCCCAACACAAACAGAATAGAAAGTAGTTAGGATTAGAGTCTAATAAGAGGATAGGATGGATTATGACAATTAGTTACACTAGAATCTGCATTAAAATCATCTTCAATAAAAAACTTTGTTAAATGTATGTATTTAACTGTCTTATTATTCTGTGTCTTTGCAATGGTGAGCAGTGTTCATCTACAATCTCTTGTTTTACACAGCAATTGTACAGTTTTAAGATTTCCACTGACTTAATATTTGGTATGGGAATAGTGATGAAGCCCTTGACTCTCTCTAATTAAGATTAATTTCTGTATGACAAAAAGAAAAATAAGAATAACCTTGTAAGAATAACCTTCTATTTCCTATGTGTGAGTGATTGCACTGAAAATTCTCTTAGTTAGCTGACTTTTCCCTTCTGATTAAATGAGGTGGACCGCCTTATGGATAAGGTGCACTGCTCCTCTGAATCTCAGGGACTTTTAAACATTACATCTAATACAGATGAACTTAGTGTTGCAAGACTGAATGATGCCAGGCACCCACCAAAGTCACTCTCCCACTTCACAAGTGGATAGAGAAGAAAAAATATAAGGAAGGGTTCATGGGTTGAGATAACGTACAGAAGGCATATCACTCAACAAATACCATCATGGACAAAACAGGCTAGAATTTGGGATATTAATAGAATTTATTGCTAATAAAATCAGAGCAGGATACTGAGAAGCAAAACCAGATATTAAAACAGCTTCATTCAACCCCTCCTTCCTGTTACAAATGAGTATTTTGATATTTCTTACAGAATCACCAGGAAAGGTATCAGTAAAAATACATTTATTATCTAAGTGACAGCACTGACTTCTGTGATGCAGAAGAGGACAAAAGTTCTCATTTTGGACTGCTGTTTATAGGTTTCAAGAGGGTGGTTTTGGTCATAACCATGTTTCTTCCTGGTTGGACTTTGGATCAATAACTTTACTTAAAAGTGTGAGAACAAGAATAATTCAGGAAAAAAAAAAATTAAAATATATATATATATAATTTCCAAGGGTTCGTTCTCAGATCATAGTGTGAAAGGCCTGAAAAAGGGGAGTGAGGAGAGGATACACCACCACACCTCTTTCCTAGCTCTACCTTCTTTCCCCAGAGGTGCAGGGAGACAGGCAATGAGAGTTAGAGCTGGTTCACCTCACATCATTTCTGTACTGCTCAAGGAGAAGAGTCCTTCCCCTGCTACAGCATGGATTCCCTATAGGGTCACAAATTCTGACAACACAACTGCTCTAGGGTGGACTATTCTCACTACAGGTCTGCAGATCCCTGTCAGAATTCTGCTCTGACATGTGCCTCTCATGGGTTCACAGCCTCCTCTCAGGCATCCATCTGTTCTGCTGTGTGTCCCCTCCATGGGCTGTGGGTGGATCTCTGTATCCTCATGGTCCTCCATGGGCTGCAGGGTCACAGCTGCCCCACCATGGCCTGCACCACAGACTGCAGGGGAATCTCAGCTCCAGCACCAGGAGAACTTATTTTCCCCACTTCTTTACAGAGCCTGGTGTCTGCAGAGTTGTTCCTTTCACATGGTCTCACTCCACTTTTCTCTGAGAGCAATTACAGTAATTTCACAACTATAAGGCACACTCTTTTGGTTAAAATTTTGGCCCAAACCTGGAAGTGTACTTTATAGTCCGGTGCGCCTTATATAATAGACAAAGTTGCGAAATTTCCCAACCTGGAAGTGGGAACCGCAAGGGGGGGTGGTGCTGTGGGAGCGCCGAGTTGCGAGGTGGGGGCGGGAGTGGGCAGCCCTGACCTGGCAGGAGCCGCGAGGCGGGCCAGGGAGCTGGTGGCCCCGACCAGCAGGAGCTGCACGGGGAGGGAGGGAGCGGGTGGCCACAGAAGCCATGAGCCGGGGCCACCCTGAGCCAACCCAGAAGCACGAGCTGCAGCTGCATCACGGCAGCTCCGGGCCACCCCGAGCTGTCCCAGACAACCGTGAGCCACAGCCGCCCTGAACTGCGCCTCACCAGCCGGCGCCGAGGTAGGCTGGAGTGCCGAGGCCCGAGGCACGGGGAGGGTGCCTGGGGCTGCATTTAAAGGCTACGCCAATCTGTGAAAAATGTTTGCAAATTGAGAACCTGCCAGTAATTCATTATTTTGTTGCGCACGGCGCAACTCCTTGCTGCAAAAAAAAACATGCGCCTTATAGTCTACTGCGCCTTATACAATGTACAAAGTTCGAAAATTTACCGACTCCCAGAGGTGCGCCTTATAATCCATTGCGCCTTATAGTCGTGAAATTACTGTACTTATGCACATTAGCTTATTTTTCTTCTTCTTAAATATGCTAGCATGGAGGGGTTGCCATCATTTCTGATGCTCCAGTTTTGGGCATCAACACATTCACCTTGGAGGTGGCTGGCATTGGCTCTTCTGGACTCGGAAGAAACCTCTAGCACCTTCTGTAGGCCATGGTCATGCAAACCCAATGAAATTGTCAAAGTCTCTTACTAGTTAACATATCTTAAAGCATAAAGAGGCACAGGAGACAGATGGTCCTACCTGCCAGTTCTGTCAGTTAATTCATATAATATTATCAAAGTGGCTTCTGGGATCATGTACCAAATTTCTCTAAATGCTTGCTTCAAAGGACTACTCGTGTCCTCTAAAGATCAAGAAGTGGAAAAGCTTGTAATTTGTAACTCTAAGGTAAGTCACATGATACAGAAGACGAAACCTGGCTTAAACACAAACATGGCAATATATTGGTACATTGTATTGAAATAGAATCACAGGAAAAATTTGCCTGGTAGTTAAGGTCGTTTTCTGTTGATCATTATAAATTTAGCTCTCAGAAAATGTAGACTATTTAAAAGTTGAAGCTCACCTGTAAAATCAATACTTCTACTTCTGACAAAAGTGATTGCAAAATTTTCATTCATCTGCTGGTCTTTCAGATATATATATATTTTTTCCTATATGGCTCATTTTTTTTTTCACTCTGATATACTGAAATATCGTAATAGTGCATTTTAATAACAAAAATACTGTAAAAGTGTCTCTCAACAATGCATAATCTATAAGAGCTATGATCACTGTTGTCCTAGTGATGCATTGGTACAATGCATTATCAGGATAAAAGTCAGAGGGAACAGAAAAACAACAACAGAAGATCAATGCTAAAAATGTTATGATTCTTTCTTAAGTATTAGTAAATTAATTTTCTGTATGTGTATATAAATAACAAAAAAAACCCCCAAAAACAAACAAAATAATCTCTTCCAGAAAAGATAATGAAGATGGTCCATTAACAATAACTGACAATTTCTTATTCAGAATAAATTTACATGTGTGCTAAGAAATCTTTTCTCTTACATTTCAGTATTTTAGATATAGATCACTCTTAAGCTCCTTTGCTATTGGTGGTTGTCATCTTTGCAGTCTTTAAGTTCACTATAAGTGCATCTCAAATACTCTTTCTTCATCAAACAATACTTTGCCTCTCACACTATGAAATCTTATGATTTAGTCATCCTGAAATAGAATAAAATCCTTTATTCCCTTCCTACTCTCTATTTTATCATAACAAGCCCAACTGACTTCAACATATGTAAGCCTTTTCACTCAAGGATATGGTGTCGATGACTGACAAAAAGACTTCAAAGAATAAAATAATAGTTTTTTGCTTCAACTTAAATAACAACAACTGAAATGAAGAAAAAATACTGAGTGAAATGATAAAACATTAAATCCACTTAAGCACATAGCCTCTGGACACCTGCCTTTTACAATTTTTTCCTCATCCAGTTAATCGCATTTCTATTTTGAAAAAAAAAAAAAAAAAAAAACAGTCCACACTGTTTTTCTGTAAAAATGCCTCATCGACTCACTCTTTTCTCTCTGTCATGTATAGACTTATTAATTAATTCATATCTATATGCATATTAGTTTCTGTACTTCATCTTTCCTAATTCAGAAATGCTGAGGTTCGCAGTTTCCTTTGATACTTAATTTAGTCTTGAGAAAAAAAAAAAAAAAAAAATCCTGTTTTCCAGATTAAACAGAGAGGTATATTCAAATTAACAATTTTCCCATGGATCTATCAAATACTTTTAATAACATATCCTTTCTTATGTCTGTTACTGCTTCATTTTGTGTTAATTTTGACCTAAAGGGTTTTGTTTGATTTAATTCTCTTCAGTCATAATCATATTATTATCTTAAAAAAGACATATCAAATAAAAGCTTTCTCATTTCAATTATGAAGGAAAATATTTGGTGCATTTTTCCCTCCTTTGACTGTCTTTACTACATTGGAGATGATGGAAAACATAGTTCGGGCTTACTACTTTGAGTAACATTTTTTCCCCACTTTTGGAGGTATACTTTCCAATAAAACTGTTATTTCCAAATGTTTCTTACCTACTTACTCATTATATTTATTTGAAGCTGAAAGCTAACCTGTCCTGATCTGAACTGAAACAAAAAATGTGTTGTGATATTTTCTTTTCCCTAAATTAAATATCCAAATTTGGTTAATTTAATCCATTTTTGTATTTCAGACACAGAATTAGTCATGTAGTTAATATTACTTACAGTGGCCACATAATTATGCTTTGCAAGAGGTACTTCTAATGGTGCTGTAAATGCAACTTTGTCAGAAAAACAAATTTTTTTTGGCCAGGGATAAAGTTTTCAATTTTTTAAAAGACATACATAAAATAATCTTAAAATTAACTTCTATCTTTCATTTGTCATTTCTTTAGAAAGGGGAAAAGAGTTCTTATTTATTAATTATTCTGTAGAAAACTAAGGCACATTCCTTACTCTTTCATCTAACAGAAAGAATCTTCCATTGCCAAGGTCAAACTATAGTAAATCGAAAATATATTATGAACCTTGAAAAACAGAATATTATTAAAATTCAAGTAACCTTCCAAAATTGCAGGGGTATTATCACTCATCTCTATTATAAAAAATTTTTGATTA
The DNA here is from genome assembly GCF_009819885.2 of Catharus ustulatus. NCBI lineage: Eukaryota > Metazoa > Chordata > Aves > Passeriformes > Turdidae > Catharus > Catharus ustulatus. The sequence continues at coordinate 66,976,086 of NC_046222.1, forward strand.
ACAGGTTAAAGTAAGATGAAATGAGAAGTTCAGAGGTGTAATCATGTAATTATACTATGGTAGATGAGGCTTTGAAAGATTATGACTTTGTATCACATTTAGGTAGCTTATGTGTTGCAGAATGCCTCACACTGCTGCAATTTGTGGTCCATATTAAAGATCTTTGTGGGCTATTTCAGAGAGAAACAGCATAAAGCACAATTTATCCAAACTCAGAATTCTGGACTATTTAATTAAGGGTGTTGAGTGCAAAGCAGATTTCATCCCTTAATTATTCCATTTCCTAAACTACATATTCAGACATTAGATATGCCCCAAAATGGTTATTTTAGGCTCCAAAACTTTGATAAATTCTCAGATTCTACGTTTAATACTTTAACATATTACCCTTTATTTACACTTTATTCTATTTTATTAAGCAAAGTGTATGGCTGACACAGTAATTAGCTACTTCCTTATATCTCTTTATTCTGTTCACCTAGACTCAGATGAGCAAAATAAGGAAAATGCCTAATGTTTTTCTAGTTACAGTAATTTCACGATTATAAGCCGCATCATTTTGACTAAAATTTTGCTCCTAAACCGGTAGTGTGGCTTACATTCAGGAGAGGCCAATATATGAACAAATTTTGGAAATTTCCCATCCCGGAAGTCTGAACCCACAGCAGCCCCGAGCCGAGCAGGAGTCCGCCCACTGCCCAGCCCCAGGGGGTGTGGCGGCGCTCTGCAGCCCAGGGAATCGCAGCGGCGCTCCACACCCCCGGGAATAACGGTGGTGCTCCGCGGCCCTGGGAATCGCTGCAGCACTGCTCGGCCCAGGGAAGCGTGGCAGTGGCGGAGCCTGCTGTACCCCCACTTCCTGGTGTCAGCAGCCAGGCACGCCTCTCTCCCTCATCCTGGCAGCACTGGCTGGGTACACCACTCTCCCTCTTCACGGCAGCAGCGGCCAGGCACGTCGCACCCCCCCTTCCCAGTGGCAGTGGTAAGCGGGACTGGGGCCGCTCCCTGGCGGCCTCCCCAAGCAGGGCTGAGCCACTAAACCCAGTGATCCCGTGATTCTGTTACTAATTGGCAACTTTGCGAAAGTTGCACGCAGATCCTTGCTGCAAACGAAAGTGCGGCTAATAATCCGGTGTGGCTTATATATGGACAAAGACCTAAACGTTGCTGACACTTGGAGCTGTGGCTTATAATCAGGTGCGGCATGTAATTGTGAAATTACTGTGTTTTTCTCCTTTGTATAGGTGCTAAAAAAAAAAATAAAAAGTCACTCATTTAAAAATGTTGTTAAGGGTAACAAAATGAAGAAAAAGTCAAAGCCCTCTTTTAGTTTCCATATCTATTCCCACTTGATACTGTAATGCATAAAAATATTCATATATTTTTATAAAATATATTTAGGAGAATGTAATAATGTAACAAGTTGGGTACCTTTTGATGAAGCTCTAATTTACTACTTGATACTCATGAAAGTACATATATATACTATATTAATTACTAATTATGTTGATTCAATACCAGATCACAGGATCAGGCAGCAATGACATGCACAAGTCAACACACCGGTAGTCAAGGAAGGACCAGTCTGTGGCCTCTTGCAGGAGCTCAACCCACACAAATTTGTGTCCCTGAAAAGAATTCACCCCAGGGTTCAAGAGAAGTGGCTGATATTGTTGCAAGGTATTGTTGCCTACAATATTTGAAACACTCTGAAGATCAGGGGACTTATGACTGAAAAAGAACAAATGCTATCTTCAAAAAGGGCCCAAAAGAGGGCCTAGGAAACACCAGCTAGTTTTACTTCATTCCCTGGAAAAGTATTGTAAGCAATCTTCCTGAAAATTATTCCAAATCAAATGATTCATGTGGCAGGGAAAAGGCAGTACTGTTTTACTAAATGCAAATTATGCCTAATTAACCTGATTAGTCAGGAGAGAATGCATGTTGTTAACCCGGACCTCAACAAAGGGTTTAACACTGCTTCCCACAGCCTTATCCTGAATCTTGTATTGGCAAGATACAGATTGGATGTCTGGAGGGTGATACAGGTGATAGATTAACAAAACGTGAGGTCCTGTAGCTGGGATGTCATAACCGAAGAACCCAGTGCAGGCTGGATCTGGTTTCTTGTCTCACACTGAGAGGGACCTGGGAGTCTTGGTGAACCAGGTGAACACGAGTTGGCAAGTGTGATGCTGCAGCAACAAAGGCAAATCAGATCATGGGTACATCTGCAAGGGTATTGCTGGCAGAGAGAGAGAGACTCAGTGCTTGTCAGGCCACACCTAAATTACTTTATGCAGTTCTGGTCCCCCCAGTTCAAGAAATATGGAAACAGACTTCAAAAGGTCCAAAGGAAGGACAAGAATATTAACAAAAGTCTGGAGAACACTTTGATGAGGAAAGACTTAAGGAACTACATCATTTCACCTTGTAGAAGACAAAATTCAAGGGGAACAAGTCCATGAAGCTTTCCTACAAAGAGGATGAAGACCTCTCTTCACAAGGAGACACACGGAAAGGACAATGGATGATGGGCATAAGTTGCGCTTGAATAGGTTTCAGCTTGATGAAGGAAATTAGTTATAGTAAGAAGACAGTCATTCACTTGGACAGCCTTCCAAGGGATGTGGCAGAGTCCCCATCACTCTAGGTTTTCAAAATGCAACTGGACAGGGAGCTAGGTGATCTCATGATGGCTACTTTTCTTTCCAGCAAAATATCGAACAGAGGTCTCTTGAGGTCCCTTCCAACCTAAGCTGTTCCACGATTCTGTGATTCAATGAAATAGAAATAAGAGAAACACAGACTTTTCTAGAAGACAAATTATTTCATTTAAATGCTTATTTCTTGCAATTAATCACATTGAAGACACCTAGGGCCATTTCTCGTATTTAAAGGGTTTGGGGTTTTGTTGTGGAGTTTTTGTTTTTGGTTTTGTTTTTGTTAAAATTTCCATAACCTTGTTACAATTTTACATGCATAAAAATAAGTATGGAAATTCAATATACAGTACATGCTGTAAGAGTAGTACCTGAAGACCATAATTACTAAGGAATATTTATTAATTACTTCCATTCATATTGTTATGGTTAAAAAGCAATAAATATGTTATGATGATAGTAATGGTTGATATAATTACATGTAGAAGATGGAATAATATATTGAATAGAATTAGAAAGATGATTTATTTTCTCTAAAAACTGTTTTAAGAGAATTTTTTTCTTCTGCATTTATTTTGCCTTTTTTTTCTTTTTTTCTTTTCATTATGAAATAAGGAAAAAATCTGAGATGGTGCATTGAACAGGTGCTGTGAAAAATGAAATCAAAATACATAATGTTATTTAATAAACATGAAACAGTGTTACTTTGAGATTTGCCAGATGCTCCTGATTAATTTAATTTAACAAATTCTGTTACACTGATTGGCTGTGGTATTAAACTTTGGAGAATTGCAGTATTTACCATAGTCCAGTCCCTTAGGTGAGTATTTAAAGGAGAATCAAAGGGGAAAAGAAAATATTAGATCCAATATGACCTACAGAAGAATAATAAAAAAAATCAGTAGCAAGGTATCGAGGAGATGAAGGAAAGAAGATGATAAAATAAGGTAATGAGTGAACAAAAGTTTCAAGTATGTCTTTGGTGACAGTACAAAAAAAGTCTTTGGCATGTTGCTAAAAAACTATCTAATAGGAAGTGTACATCTGTGCATTTGAGCATCTGTGCACATGAACATGCTTGCTGGGTCAGGAATAATATCTCATAGATCTAATTTGCATATTTTTTCTCACACTGAATATGATTTAAAGATTACTGAAACAATAAATACATTATTAATGTAATCATTTTGTCCTTTGTTTTAATACAATATTGCTTATTTCTGAATGGTAATATGCCTGAAATTAAAATATGGAATTTTATTGAATGCATCTTGCAACAGTACTCTTATTTACTGTTACAATAGCTAAATACACACTAAATACTGGATCAATGTACTTGAAAAAAGACATAATTTTTAATTTTTTAAAGTATTTAGGCAATGAGTTTCAAACATTATAGGGACCTATCAAGTTATGAATGGAGATAATCATGACCACTGCAAGTGACCATAATAGAACCAGGCCAGCCGGGGAGTCTGTAGCATAATAAGACAAGAACGATGAAGTTGCCTCGAAACAAAGAACTTTTAATGTGAAAATAACAAATTTAGAAACCACATGGTGCAAGGGACAACCTTCAAAGACCCTGAAATCCAGAGACTTCCGAGGCATACAGATGAGGTAGAGGGCACAGGATCCAATCAATAATGAGGATAAGGAACAGAACCATATATGTAGCTGACCACTAGCCAACCATATCTCAAACCTAAGAACAACACTTTGTTTGTAACAAACTAGTTTCTATTCTCTCACCATGATGTCAAAGGATGCCTTTCCTCCTAGCTAGGTGTCTCCCAGGGTTTGAAGCCGAAGCTCTCTGCATCTGCAGGTAAAGCCAGCTGCCTGTCTGCCTCAATCTCCACAGATAATAATAATAAGGGCTTTCACAACCAACCTAGATGAAAACACTTTCATGAAAGCTTTATCTTGTCAATAGCTAACAAGCAACTAGAAATAAGTTTAATTTAAGATCCATTGCAATTTGTGCTATGCTATTTTTAGTTAGTAATTTTCATTCTCTCTATCAAATCAGGTATTTAGAAATCATTCTAGGGATCTCCCTTTTGCAACAACAGGAACGGGTAGGAACTATGACAAACTATGTTGTGCATATACAGCTTGTCTCCAGAACTATTCTTTTATAAAATCTTCATGTATGTATTAGCCCTAACTACACAACTGTTTGTCCTATCATACTTAATACTAATTTAAACCACGTTTGGAAATGTTCGGTGACATTTACATTATTGCTCTTGGTTTCTTGAAACAGAAAGTTACATTTCAATCAGTTTCATAGAGCAATGATCCAGAATCAAATATTCACATGAAAGTTTAAAGGAGTTAAGAGCAAATTATATGTTCTTTTTGGTACTTTATTTTAAAAGAAACTCTTCAGTTGATCAGAAATAACATGAAATGAAATTTACCAATAATGTTCAGCATATATATTCAGCATGGAAGAAATAAATACAGAAAATAAGAATTTTAAAAACACAAACAGATGCCTTTATAAAACTAATGTATTTTTCTTACTTTGATGACATTTAAGTGCTTTTTGCTCATGTTTATATTGTATAAATAGTTTTAATATATATTTTCAAAAAATCTCTGTCAGCTTACATATCAGTGAAATTTAAAAATAAATTTAAGCATATCATCATTTATCTCAGACAAATTTAAACATCTAATTCGGTAAAGTATGTTTGAATGTATTAACATTGTACTGTTGCTGAAATTTGCATTCTTTCTCCAAAAATAAAGTGCCCAAATCAGTCTACAGGCAATTAGTGGAAGGTTAACAAGTGCTACAATATGACTATTTATTTAATTAATTATTTAATTATTCTGAATAGCTCAAAATTCCGGTCAGAAACAGCTGAACACAAGCTCCTGGTGTTATGGAAAATCAAGTCAGGTCTGAATGCAATTAGTAATTCAATTGAATGCATTGGATTGACTTTTTTTCATTTCAACTACCCTCTTATTCCTGATGGAAAGTTCTTTTCTTGACACAGATAAATTTTCCTTCAAATATCTTTGAAATATAGGACTATTATGTAAATCCAAAGTAATAAAGAAAGGCAGAAGATGTCTGAAAAACATTTAGCACAAAGCCAGCTATGGAAATGTATGTGAAAATGTATAGATGAATGATTTATGTTTTAATTGGGAGAGGGAAAAAAAAGAACTTCTAGGAAAACCTTAGATATTCATCACTTCATGTAATGTTTCTAATATCAGCTGGCAAGAGTGATATTGATTTCTACCACTAAAATCACAGCTACAACTGCAAATCACTGTATGACTAATAAGACAAACATATTTTGGTGTACATTTTGAAAGCGTTGCAAAGTACAAAAAATTTTTGTAAAAAAAAATGAAAGCAGTAAACTGACTTTTTTCCCTCAAATACATCACTGTATGCATCTTTTAATAATACACAGGGGAAATCTCCAGAGGCTAGGTGAGGAAAGTTTGACTTGATTAGTTTCTTTTAATGCATATGTAACAACTTCAGAAACCAATAAAGGTTAAATACATGTATATTGCTGGAGCCTTGAAGAACTTCAGCCAGATGTTTTTCAGCATTTCTTCATGAAGAGACAGGGAGAAAATATTTAATTTGCAAATTTTTTTTGTTGTCCCTTGGAATTTGAAAGAAAACAATAAAAATATCTGTTTTCACTCCTATTCAAACAAGTAAACTCCAATTATTTTCTGAATATACTGGAGTTAGTTTTGAGAATGCAGGATTAGCTTACTTTCCTATTTCTTCCATCATACACAATTAATTGTAATGCTTATAAACTCAACTGGGGAAAGTGCGTGCTCTGGAATACGCTTACTCCTTATTTAAACAGTTAAAACTGTAAAACCAAAGAAAAAAAAGTGATCATCAGTAAACATGTTCAAAATACTTCCATTATTTGGTTTATTTTTCTGAAATGCTGCCTTCTTGCAGATTTTTTGTTTTCAACTTCTGTTTCTTTTGACTTATCTTTTAACTTCAGTTTTTACTTCTAAATTCAAGAAAACTTGCTTGACCCTAACAATAAAGATGAAGCAGCAGTATTATTTAGATACGGTCAGCCCATCAAGTAAGAGGCATTCCAAGGCAGAAAAAGCACTCTGAAGGGATGTGACCCATGGATAAGACCTTGCTTTGTCTCCTTGTGGAGAACCAATCCTGGAGCATAGGAAAAATATGAAAAGGAAGAAGACAAAAAAAGAAACTATGTCCTAACCCCAACCCACTGTGCTGCAGAGACTGAGAGTTGTTTGCAGTGAAGCAGAACATGTGAGTGAAACTGAGCCTGGAAAAGTGTCAAAAAGGTGTTTTGTTGTTTGTCTTCTTTGTTTCCCAATGCTCAAACCACTAATTATGTATGGTAATTGCCAATAATTTCAATTATTTTTCTCTTTTGCCCAAAACACCAATTCCTAAGTGTTCTCTGTTTTATCTCCAGTCACGTGGTTTTCATCTGATTTTCTGGCAGTTTCCTGTTGAGGAGGGCAAGTGGGAGAGTGGCTGGATGGAATACTTCAGCAGAAATTTGAGCCTGCAATGAATAAGACTGAGTTGATGAGGGAAGTAAGGGAAAGTGAAAATCAGGTCCCCAAAACCTCATATAAATGTCATTAAGAAAAAGACCAAAAGTCAAAACAAATGCAAATCAGGCGTTCACTGTGTAAAAGAAGCAAGAAGGATGAGGCTTATAAAAAATAATAATAACATAGGAACACAAGATATTTTGATATGGAGCTCAAAAACCAAAAAAAGATACTGAAATACAGAGGTGAAAAAACAGGGCAGGGTGGACTCAGTCTATGAATCTTTTCCTTTAGTTAGATTCTCCATGTTTTCCTTATCAGTGACTTTTTCTAAACCATTAAGTTATGCTTATATTTTACGGAAGGTAAAAATTATTACACCCCAGCCCAGTAAATATCACTTTATCATTACAGGTAGGAGCCAGAGACATTACATTGACACCACAAAGTCTCGGGATTTGCCTGAACTTGTAGTGGACTGAGCTGCTCCCAGCCTGTAGCAGTTCTCATGTGCTGTATGTGGTATCATAGTATGGATGTGGTTTTATATTTTCTATATCATATTCTCTCATTGGTTAACAAAAGTGCATCAATAACCCCAGGTTGATTCTGAAGGAGACTGCTTTGCACCTTTAGGTGGATCCCATGGGAAGGAAGATGACTGTTGCCGGAATCATTTAAAAAGAGAAGCGACCTGACTATAAGACTAGGGAAGAAGACTCTACTACTGTAGGCACTAAATTCCTCCCAGCAAGGAAATGACAGTGGTGTTGAATCAAAAATTCGTGCATTTACCTCACTTCTGGACGAAGACCAAAAGTGCTGACTTTAGGGCCAGGAGGGACTATGGGAGAATAAAGATAGTGCCCAAGAAAAGAGGAAGATACTGGGGAACTTCTGACAGTAATTTTTGCATTTTTTAATGAGGCCTTTCTATACTAATTAGACAAATCTAGACAATTCGAGAATTATAAAGCATTAAAACATTAATTTGACTACCCACTGTAAAAAAAAACCCAAAAAACAAACAAGTTTGTGTAACAAATACCCTTTTGCCCCGAATCCTATGTTAAAATCCACCAGTATATTTTTTATGGTATATAAAATCTCTGTCAAACAAAGAAACAACCCCCCAGAATATTTTTTTTTTTATTAGATCACATCAAATTTTCTCTAAACCATTACATGTATGTATGTTTATGCTTATGTGTGTGTGTATATATACATATATATATATATATATATATACAGTAAATTCACGAATACAAGCCGCACTGAGGATAAGCCGCATCTCTGGGTGTTGGCAAATATTTCGGTTTTTGTCCATAGATAAGCCGCACACGAATATAAACCGCTCTGTCGTTCGCAGCGAGGACCCGTGTGCAATCAGTAACAGAACCGCGGGAGGGCGGGGTTTACTGACTGAGCTAAGGCTGTGCAGGCTCGGCCCGCTAGGGGCCGCTGACGGGGCCAGGTGGCCCAGCCCGGTGCTGCCGCTTGGGGCCGGCCGGCGCTGCCACTGGGCTCGGTCACCCCGGGTCGGCGCTGCCCCGCGGTGGCAGGCAGGGACGGAGCTTCCCCCGCTCCTACGGCAGCGGCGGCGGGCGGGGACGGAGCTTTCCCGCGCCCGTGGCGCCGGTGGCGGGCGCGGACAAAGCATGCCGCCTCCTCCCCGAGCCGCGGCAATGGCGGCACGCACTTCCTGCCCCCCCCGGGCCACGACAATGGCGGCGCAGGGCTCCCGCCGGCTCCCCGAGACGCGGCAATGGCGGCGCGCACTTCCCCCCTCCTCCCCGGGCCGCGGCAATGGCGGCGCGGCCCCCCCGAGCCGCGGCAATGGCGGCGCCCCCCCCCGTCGGCTCCCCGGGCCGCAGCAATGGCGGTGCGGCCCCCCCGCGTCCTCCCCGGGCTGTGGCAATGGCGGCGCGGCCCCCCCGCGTCCTCCCCGGGCCGCGGCAATGGTGGCGCCCCCTGTCCCCCCCCCCCCCCCACCTCTCCTCCCCGGGCCGCGGCAATGGCGGCGCCCCCCCCCCCCCCCCCCCTCCCCTGGGCTGCAGCAGAGGAGGAAAGAGAGCTCTCCCGCCTCTCTCCCCGCCCCCCGTGCTGCCTGCAGGGAGCCAGGGCAACACGGTAACACTGTAACAATTGCGAAATGCCGGCTTTTACTGGCCGGTGCTTGGCTCGGCACTCTGGCTGGCACGTCTGGGGTTGTAAATGTCAGAAAATTATTAATATATTAGCCGCACCCGACTATTAGCCGCACTTCCGGGTTTCCACCAAAATTTTGGTCAAATTGCTGCGGCTTGTATTCGTGAAATTACTGTATATATTTCTGTAAAACCTGGATTTTTCTCCTCCAAGGGAAAAAAAAATAACTCTTCCATGTTGTTATGACTAACTCATGTAGTAAATGCAGAAAAGCTACTAAAAGTGTCTTTCTTTTTTTAATTTTTAACCATAAAACTGATCAATATTAACCCCATTGATTATGTGCACATTTACAACTTTATTTTAAGAACTAAACTGCATTACAGTTACATACAAATAATTGTCTAGTAATGGTTTTGTCAACAGTTGAATGTTTGGAGCTGTTCATGGGAAATTTTTGTTGATTATTGAAAGCAGACTTTATTGAATTTTACTCTTCCAGTGGATATCTGAGCCTGTGGAATTTATTTCTCTTTCTCTGAAAAAATAAAGATGATTTGGAAATTCCAGAATCTGGTTTTATTTCTTAATGACAAGGATTTTTAAGTTTTAAATATATGGCTTGTGAAAAATAACTCATCCTTCTGGAATGAATCAGTTCCTTGAGATGAAACTAAAGTTCTATTTCAAATTTTGAGACTGAATTTTCTGGTGCTATCATAGTCATATGTATTACATTATTATACTTGATTTATTATATTTTGTATTTTTGTACAAAGTGTATAATTCAAGATGCAAAATTTTTTCAAGTGCGGTAATAACAAAACTTTTTTGCCACTTCTTATCACATCTTTTTTGTTGTTGTTGTTATTTTTCATTCTGGCTTATTTCTGAAATATATAGATAGGGGATTTATGTCATATAACATACTTTAGGCTTAATTAGGTTATCGGAGAGTCAGATTGTTTAATGTTTTCCTATATGAAAGTAACTGAGGTAACACTCAAAACAATAGAGAACTGTTCAACCAAAGCCAGAAGACCTGGTCATGATTTGGAAGGTTTGAAAGAGGATAGGAGATAAAAGGCTTCATAAAGTTTGCCACATGCATTGAGCAGCACTAGAAATCATTAAGAGCATTTCAAGTGTACTTAAAATTAAAAAAATATGTATTTTTAAAGGAAGTAGTAGCTTTCGTCTAAAGTTCTGGTTTAAACATTAATGTTTTCAAACTTTATTAATAATAAGATCTTCTCTGAGAAATAAAAAGGAAAAAAGGGTTTCAGAGACTGTTTGGCTAAGTCCAAGATCTTCCTGCACACTCATGAATTCAGTGGGATTTTCAGCACATGAAGGCCTTCCTATTCTGTTTCTGTAGCATCAGTGACTACATATTTTATATCTGTTCTTTTCCCATGTATTTTATTTACATTATAACATTTATCATCTCCAGTGCCTGGTACATACTACATTGCTCAGTTTTTTGACAACAGTTAGAAGACTGTATTTTTATATGACTTGTAGCTGATATTTCAAATTTGGGTAATTTTAATTCTTCATAATTTTAAATTCCAATTTATGATATCTGAGACCCCACTTTAAATACTGTTGTTTTAAATATTTTCTATAGTGTTCTTGCATCATTCTATTTCCTTCTTTCTCCTTCAGTGACAATGTCACAAGTTTTCTCCTTCAAATTTAATCTCTTCTGTCCTTTAGACAAAGATAAAACAATCTTTATTGGTGATCAGCTACTAATCACAAAATAAAATCTAAAGGGTTGACTTTACAATAAGAACATTGCCAGGTTTTATTGCTTGTGTCTAAAGCAAACCTATGGAAAAAAAGCAATAAAAGTCTAAAAGAGCAAGCACATAATGAATAGATCGATAGAATAATCAATAGTCTCAGAAAAGGATGAAATAGAGGGTAAGTTAGTCTCATGATTAATAAGCAGATGACAGTTCATAACAGCATCTCTAAATAAAACAGTCAGGTTTCCGTATATTTTGTGAAGGAACAAATCTGATATCTGAATGAACATAAACTCAAAGAGAACAAAAGTAATGGCTTAAGTGTCTGAGGACATGGGATAAGAATATTTAACGTTAAGTGAATCAACAGATGATACTTTAGATTATAAGCATTTCTTAAATGATTGAGAAGAAGCACAGAGGAGGATACTTAATCTGATTTTATCATGATAAAGATGGTAGGTTATTTACAGTGTGATAAAACTGGTCATTCTAGAAAACGATGCATATTCAGCAGATCAAATATGAAAAAGCAACTCCACAAATTCAATAGAATTCCCTCTAAATTTTGGGGGAAAATACCAACAGTTTTAAACACGTTTTTTCCCTTATGCACAGTTTGCACATTATTATAGATTGAATCCCTGAAGTCTTGTGTTTTGGTTTGTTTTTTTAAATATATATTTAATAATTAATGTACTTATTCATTCATCATACAAGTCTTTTCAGAGCGATTTGTCCATTAGCAGTAGGATTTTAAACTCATGCTGAACTGTACTCCCTTCATTAAAAAAATATCTTTTTCTTTTGTAAGTGCTATCATAGTTTTCTAACTCTTGGAGTATCTCTTTATTCTTAATCATAAAAGGGAAAAGGAATTTGTTTTACAAACAGTAAAACTAATACAGCAAAAAAAAATTGATGTGATGTTTTTGTGTTAATATTTTACATGGATCATGGTGGAATAGCACCACACTCCCTCTATTCGATGAAGCAGCTTTTTATGAAAGAGCATAATACATCAGAAAGAAATATTTCTGTCAGCTGCATGGTTGCTTTCTTTCTTTTCCAAGAAGACTTTCAATTGTATTGCTCGTCCCCCAAACATAGCACTATCATGGCTCACATCTCTGTACATAGTGCATTAATTCTGCAAGTATTGGACTCTTTCATAAGCCAGAACTCTCTCTGTTGTGAGCAGCTGTATGAATTTGCCTTCTCTATGGCTTCTTTGCTCTGCCATAATTCTGCTTCTATTGTTTGCTCACTGTTTTTCTGGCCTTTACACTTCCTTATTTTCCTGAAGAGAGAGGCTAGTCAACACTGCAGGTAATTTTAGATTCATTTTTTGAAACCTCAGACCCCATATTCCCAAACTGGTGTTACAATTACCTCAAGTCAGCAGTATATGGCAGAATGTGTAGCTTGCTGTGTATTTTTTTCAGGGTCTATAATCAGACATATTTCCAGTGCTTGCCGTGTGCTCCTGTCAATAACTGCAGGCAGGCAGAGTCAGAATGTATGAGTTGGTTTTGGTTGGGGAAGAGTTAATTTTCTCCACAGTGGCTGGTATGAGGCTGTGTTTTGGATTTATCTGAATACAAGGCTGATAATATAGAGATGTTTTTGTTATTGCTGAACAGGGATTACACAAAGCCAAGGCCTTTTCTGCTGTTCATACTGCCAAAGTATGGGTTGGGGGTGCATGGGATGCTGGGAGAAGACACAGTTGGGACAGGTGACCCCAATTGACCAAAGGGATATTTCAGATCATTTAGCTTCATGTTCAATGTATAAAGTGGAGAAAGGAGAAAGCAGAGGCAATGTTTGGAGAGATGATGCTTGTCTTGTCAAGTCGCCATTACCTGGGATGGGTCTCTGCTTTCCTGGAGATGGCTGAACACCTTCCTGCCTATGGGAAATGGTGAATTGATTCCTTGCTTTGCTTTGTTTTGCTTGTGTGTTGCTTTTGCTTTTCCTGTTAAACTATCTTTATCTCAACTAGTGAGTTTTCTTGTCTTTTACCCTTCTGGTTCTCTCCCCTATCCACTCCCACTGTGTGGGAGTGAGCAAGAGGCTGCACAGGACTTGGTAGCTGGCTCAGGTTAAGTCATGAGAATACATTATACTTTTCCTATATATATTCCTTTGTGTATTCATATTGATCTTTAGATTCATATATAACCAAGGTCTTAGATAACTATAGATCTGCCTAATGTTGAGTGTTTCTTCTTTTTGAACAAGGCTGTCAGAAATTCACAGCTTTTGGATGGGACCAAACAGTAAGAAACATTGCTCTTCTATATGACCTGTCATGGTGTTTGAGTTCTATTAGAAAAGGAGCAAACAAAAATACACAATAGAAACCAACTTTGTGGACCCTCCAGATTTAGATAGAGATTCCCAGTAAAACTGAATGTAGTGTAGAACAGAGACAATTACAAGGTAAATGTTTTCAATCTCCGTTGATATTTGCAGATAAACCAAAGGAAACCAAACTAAGAACACAAGCAAAAACTGGGAGATATAGGATAAGGATATAGGATATAGGATATATGGGATATTATCTTTCCACAAGATAATAGAGAAATATTGTGAGGGATAATCTCTATTTCCTGACTGGAACCGTGTGAAGCTTTTGGAGAAGCCACATTTTCTGCACATACTGATTCTCACCAGACACCATTTGTTCTGTTGCTTTTACCAATGGAATTGGTGACACAAAAGAATGTGCAGAGCTCACCATGGTTCCCTTCCAGCTGTTCCATACTGTTCCACAGTAATGCCTTGCTCTATGCTGTCATGGCAGGTCCTACTTCGCAACAGGTTTATTTCTTCAACGCCAAATTCATTAAAGAAGAACATATGAACCAATTTTTACTAAAGGAGAACTTAAACTCACTGTCACCATATGTTATTATACTGTCTATCTATGTACCTAAGAAAAGGCCACTACAGTGTCTTGAGCCTTAAAAGGACATGCTTTTGATAAGTTTTATTGGAGACACTCTGTGACTCAGTCTTCACATTTTAGGTTACAGTATACTGCTATTTGACAGTCATGTACATATAAATACTGAATTCAGTACCTATCACTAGTAGATAAATCTTCCTGTTGAGACATTTAACTCATCCTACCCTGTCCACCCATCTGTATGCAAAAATGAGGTGCCTAATTTAAGCATTTATGTTCATCACATAGATGAAATTAAGTTGCAAGCTAGAAACCTAAGTTAAGCAAAGTAGATCCCTTTGTAGAACTCACAATTAAATACCACAGTTAATGTTCCCAAGTTGCACTTTTTTCCTTAGGAATCTCATAGAGATTGAATTACTCATCTGGCTAAACATGAGCCTACAGTATGCCCAAGTGACCAAGAAGGCATCCTGGCCTGTATCAGCAGTAGTATGGCAGCAGCACCAGAGCAGTGATCACCCCTCTTCATTCAGCACTGGTGAGGCCACACCTCAAGTCCCATGTCCAGTTCTGGGCCCCTCACCTTGAGAAAGACATGAAGGGGCTGGAGCATCCAGAGAAGAAGGGTACTGGAGCAGGTGAAAAGTCTAGAGAGTGGGTCCTATGAGAGGCAGTTGAGGGAGATGGGGGTGTTTAGCATGGAGAAGAGGAAACTCGGGTGTGACCTTATTGCTCTCTACAGCTCCCTGAAGGAAGGATGCAGTGAGGGGGGAATAGGAGCTTCTTCTCCCAGGCAACCAGCAACAGGGGGAGAGGAACAGGCCTTGAGACACAGCAAGGGAAGTTCAGGTAGGGCATCAGCAGGAATATATTCACTGAAAGAGTAGTTAAGTATTAGAATGGGCTTCTCAGGGAAGTGGTGAAGCCTCCATCCCTGGAAATGTTCAGGAAACAGCTGCTCAAGAAACTGTGAGAATTATCATCATTTTTCAGTTTTCTTCGAAGACAGTTAAAATACATCAAAAGTTTCATGACATGCAATTATAACACTATTTAATTTTGCATGAACAGCTAGATTCAAGGTAAAGATCACCTGTTTGCTCTAATCACTTAGTTGCTGTTTTTAACTCTTTGAGAGTTAATTTTAAATGAAAGTTTTGAAAGTCTTATTTTTCTATTTTGTGCTTTAATTTTACTGAACCTAGGTCCAGTTGAGGCAATACCATAAATCACCTGATATTTTTTTACATCTAGTATTGAATATTACTTCATACATATTCAAAATCAGTAGACTGTGCTTGAACATATCTATAACTCTATGAATGTGAGTGAGCATATATTTACATTTAGAATTACATTGATATGGTAGAAATGATAGTACTTCCTTTACAGTCCATTTCCACCACCTGCCCTTTTCAAACATCCCTGCTCCTTGTAGAAAAATAAAACTAGTATTAGCAACAGTAATACTCATGTTTGCCTTCATTGCTAAACTATCTTTTTGATCAGGTCTCAAATATATACAGACCTTCAGGTTTTTCACAGGATGCTTATAGAATAATACCCTCTGATTATATTATATCCTGTAGCAATTTGGCAGGATGGCATTGAATCAGTATGTGATTGTTAAATTGCTTAAGCAGACATCATTATTATTTTTCTTCCACTATAATTTTTTATGTGCTTTTCCCAAAATGTTTTGGTTTTTTTTGTTTTTTTGGTTTTTTTGTAAGTGAGGAAATATTATAGTCCTTCAAGAAACTACTGATTTAGTGCAGGACAATGCCAAAAACATAATCTAACTATATCATTTAATACAAGGTATTTAGTATAAAGATACCAGTGCTGTAAAAGTCTTCCAGAGGAAAAGAAAAAAAAAAACCAAAAAAACCCCAAAACAACAAAAACAGCGTATTTGATTTATGAATACAGACATAGTACTTTCTAAATTTTCCTGGAAATAATGCAGTTGATTCCTTTTAGCTTTCATGACAAATTTATTAATATTATGCACAGATCAGAGTTAATAATAACCTTAAAATATTTATTTGTAGAAATAGATACAAATTTGCAGTTCCAGAACTACTGAATGTCACTAACTAAAAAACCACCAAATTATAGATATTCTGGTAAAATTGAAAATGGTTTTGACAACAGGATTTTTACACATGAAGTATGAATGTGTTTGTCTAAATTATTAATTTTTTTCCAGTTACAGTTATCACAGATTCAGCACAGTAGTTTCTCCTTTGCTACATTTTATCTTGATGTTTGACAATCCCACCACCCCTTACTCTCAGAAAATTTACTCCACCCCAGCCAAAACCAGCACAATTTGCCAATGCCATTCAGTCTTTTTAATCTGTAGTGCAAATAAGAACATAAAGAAGCTTAAATTTCCAATTATTTTGTTTATTTGTGTTTTTCCCTTAAGTACTTTATGTCAAGCATGTTTGTGAGAATAATTGCTAAGTTTTTGTACTTTCTTAAGTCTTGAAAGATAACTAAGCTGAATGATTCCCTTTATGTGGATAAATTTCAGCTAATGGAGCCCCAGTTAAAGGACTGATTATAATAAGAATTAAATTACAATATCCTTCTAAGGAAAAATAACCAATCAACCAAGCAAACAAAAAAAAAAAAAACACCAAGAGGAAGAAGAAATCCAGACTAAGTAAAGAAATTATATAATTAATACCTTGCAATAAAAATAGCTATGCACTCATTATGTTTCCTGTGTTTACTACAATCTGATTTCAGAGCAGCTATCAGTAAAGTTCACATCAATGCCAGCAATTTATATTCAACATCCAGGCCAGTGTCAGAAACTGCATATATGATACCCAGTCAAAGGGCAGAGATATGAATCTATGGAGACACATCTGCAAAAAATACCTGACTATTCCAAATGCACAGCCAAAATCTGTGTTGACAAGTACTCAGTGTGTTACAGACAAACCTTCCTTACAAAGGTGAGTCATTCCATGGGGTAGAAATGGCAAAGAGAAGGAATTTTCTTTTCCCTATTTTTCTTTCTCTTTTTCTTTCTTTCTTTCCTTTCTTTCTTTCTTTCTTTCTTTCTTTCTTTCTTTCTTTCTTTCTTTCTTTCTTTCTTTCTTTCTTTCTTTCTTTCTTTCTTTCTTTCTTTCTTTCTTTCTTTTTCTTTCTTTCTTTCTTTCTTTCTTTCTTTCTTTCTTTCTTTCTTTCTTTCTCTTTCTTTCTTTTTCTTTCTTTCTTTCTCTCTCTCTTTCTCTCCTTTTTCCTCTTTTTCTCTCTTTCTCTTTCTCTCTCTTTTTTGTCTTTCTCTTTCTCTCTTTCTCTCTTTTTTGTCTCCTTCTTTTCTTTCTTTCTCTCTCTTTCCCTCTTTGCTTCTTTCCTTTCTTTTCTCTCTTTCTTCTCATCTCCAGCCATCCATTTCTAACATATATATATTTACATTTTTATGAATCCATTGTACTGTATTATCTACTTTTCAAGTTTACATGTAACACTAAAATATAATCCTTATTAATCTTGTTTACAAAGATCATGGTTCTATTCCATTGAAAAAATTACAATGACCCCATTTTCATACAATTTATAGAATAGAAAACTTTTCCTAAAATATTTCTAAAATCTATCCTATATTCTAAGATTTCTGTCTGATGTATTGTATCAGGAGGGACTCTCCATCCCTTTGGAGTTGTTAACTAATGGCAAAAAAACATATAGTGGAATTCAGATGAAATACTGCTTACATCAAACCCAACAATTTATTCTAAAAGGAGTAGAATTCAAGGTTGTAAACACAAAATGTGATAAGAAGGAACAACATCCAATATTTTGGCTTCTAGTGTCTAATATATAGTAAGAATTTCTCCTTTTTTTGGTCATAATTCTTGAACCAAGGAGCTGGTAAATATTGAAAACTGCATTGGAAAGTCATGGTCTCTTTTGCATGCTTCTTGTCCTCACCAAACTCAAGTATTTATTGTTCCTTCACAGAACAGCTACAGAATATGGACTAGGTTCAAAAACTCAAAACCTACCTATCAATACTCAACACTTGAATATCAATATTCAAGAAGAGCAATATTCAATGTAGAGAACTCTTTCATCCTGAGAGAAATGTGGAATGAATCATTTCAGAAAAAAAATGAACGTAGTCTTTCTACATCGAGCGAATAGCTTCATATCTGTGAGCATATTTAAAGGCTTTCCAGAGTTTTACCAATGCTGTAAATACCGTGGATAGCTAAACAGAGACAGTAGTACCAATTTCTATTTCTTTGGTAAGAACAAAAGCTAATTATGGTTTATTAATTCTTCTTTCAGTTACAAAATTGTAAAAAGAGAAGGAATTTTTTGCATACCTTCAATTTGATCAATTGCTTTGATATAATTATTTTTATTGGCCTCTAGTAAAACTTTTCTTGACAATAAGGTAGTTTAAAAAATTAACATTTCTCAAAGTGTATACTTAGATCCATGTAGGTAGACGAGAAGACTATTACTATTTTAAAAAACAATAGTTTAATTGACAATTATCTCTGTATGACCTAGTGTTTATACAAATGTAATTGATACCAAAATGGAAAAGGGAAGAGGAAGGGGAAAAGAAATATGTTGATCTCATCCTTAATGTCTTACAAGCAAGAAGTGAGATACAAGTTTTGATTTGGGTTTTATTCATGTGAATTGTTTCTAATTACTGAGTCTTTATTAGTCAAAGAATTTGAGTGATACAGAATAGTATTAGAGTTGTTTCTTTCCAGATACTTCTTTGTAATATCC
Organism: Catharus ustulatus; assembly: GCF_009819885.2. Lineage (NCBI taxonomy): Eukaryota > Metazoa > Chordata > Aves > Passeriformes > Turdidae > Catharus > Catharus ustulatus. Next base: position 66,994,892 of record NC_046222.1, read on the forward strand.
ATAGAGCATACCACCATAAAAATTTTACTAATTCTAAGTTTATTGAAGAAATCCTGATTTTTTTTGCTGGATTTTGTTACATAAAGCATTCAATAAATCTACAATATTTTTCACTTTTTAGCTACTATTTATTGAAAACATTTTTCTTGAAAAAAATGTGCTAAATAGATCAACCTTTAGTCTTTCATAGACTAAGCACTGCCACTGAGCACAATGCATTGATATTTAGTCATGTAACTTTAAGACTGGAATTAACTTTTATTCTGAGAGTTGTTGAAAACATTTACATCAGTCATTGCTAATTCCTCTTATTTAGTGATTATGGAATGCTCTACACCTCTTGGATATTTCTAGAAATAACACAAAAATGTTGGAGGTTTCCTAGGAGGCTACCTTCTCTTCCTTCCCCTTCCTCCTCTTAAAGGAAGAATCCATGTTTTATTGCCTGTTTTCCTTTGTATTGAAAGTTTGACTAATTCAATCTGATAACAGAAACATAAGCCATGAGAAATTAATGGTACCAATATAAATTGTTTTATAATGTTAAATAAAATAAATTTACGTAGATTTCTACCAGTAGAAAAAAATTTTTGATGATCATTTATGTTATTTCAAAGCTAATGTATCATTAAATGTTATGTTAAAGTGAGCGAGGATAATTAGCAGGCACAGGTCTAAAAGATCAAATTAATGTTGGTAAATAGCTTATGACTTTAAAAAATCCCCCTCCAGAAACGGATGGTGTGTGAAGAAGAGACCTTTTTGTTCTAATACTTCATACATTGTGTGCATTGCTCAGAAGTGGCAATCAGGGTGAATGCTGTGATATCCCTCTCTGGAATATTATGTGATACTGTGATTATTTCACACAAGGAGAATATCAAGGCCATTGAACTGAAAATAAATGAAATAGCAACACATTCTCAGTCACGGTCTTGTGATCAGCTGTCCAGCTTGGCCGCTTACTGCTGGATCTCTTCTCCATGAGCATTGTCCTGGGTTTAGCTCTTTTCACTGATCCATGTCTTTAAAAACCAGCTATCCAAATAAGCTACAAACTTATGATCCATCTTCTACTCTTCACAGCACTCTTGCACAATCAAAAGCATCTGACCTAATCTTTTGCCCTAAAAGGATTCAAACCTGACTTATCAGAATAAAATAAATCAAGCTGATCTGTAGAATGATTAGCTACACATCCTGGAAGTCTGTAATTACCTAGAGTAATTAAATAAAGAAGAAAATGACACACACTAACTCCTGAATGGTCTTTGAATTAACAAAAATTTGGCAATAGTATTAAAAACTAACCCTAACTTTTAAAAGATATGTACTATTGATGATCCTCGATTTTTATAGGGTTAAAGCTCTCTGGAAAGAAGAGCACTCTATCTCATTTTAAAACTCAGAAAAGGGTAGCAGGAGACTCAAGACCAGAAGTGATACAATTGGGTGAGATTTTGAAAAGCAAAATTATTCATGAGATAATATATTATAGTAATGCTTTTAATATTTGTGTTATGTAGATAAATAGATGAACCTAAATTCCGTGTGAATATTCCTCTGCCTTTGTACTCCATACAATGGAGTTTGATTCATTGCTTGATTCATTTTACGTGTTTAGCAGTAGTTAAATAGGGCATTAAAAACACTGAGTTACCTCCCCTCCCTCCCCGCTCCCTCCCTGCTCTCTAAACAATAAATTGAGCTTTGAATAAATAATTCAGATTACTTCTATAAAACCATGTTTGTTTGCTTGTGGTCTGACTTAGACTTTAGTCATTAAAGCTAATGTTAGTGCACCTTCAACACACTCAACTGTGCTTCATGTTTATCAGAAGACACTGTTGATGGAATGTAGTTTTATGGTAGCTATAATACCACTCCATAAAAAGAAGATCTATTCTGACTAACTTCAACATCCAACTTCCTCTTAAATAGTTGCATCCTGGGTGAAATTTGTTTAATCTCTGGAATGTCACATCAGGATGGTAATTTATCTCCGTTCAAATGAATACCCTAAATAGATCAAATGAAGTAGCCCATGGAGAAGGTTATAAAATATTCTATGTTCATATTTAAGACCATATAGATAGAGATATCCATATTTTAAACCTAGCTGTCTTTTAGAGATTTGAGGTTTGTTGATAAAACTTTCACCTTTAAATAGATGCGTAAAATGAGAAGTGTTTTCACTCTGAAAATCTTCAGAAGTACTTATTTTCACTGACTACATGGAGAAACCATGGCACTTACTTTCAGATGTATCTATTTTATCTTATATATTGAAGTTGTGACTCAATAATATAATTTTTCCTCTGTGCATGTGTGTGCATATTTTTTCACGTGTGTACCTGAATTGAAAGTGACTAAGACTTCCAGTATTTGCTTGCACATTTAACTAGTTGTAAGAAGAATAAACTCCAACAAAGTGTGAATTCCTATGACTATATTTTAAAGCTGTTGTGTTTCTGTTCTCCTAAGAACTGTGGCATGTAGAACAAGTAGCTATCAGCCTATTGTTTTTATTAAGCCAAAGAAGGGGCAGGGCTGGAAAGTATATTTTCAGGCAGATAAATAGTTTCAAGAATACAGAAAGATACTCTTGAAACACAGAAATTACTAAGACTTATTCCAGAGATTATTGAATTCAGGGATAACTTGAATATGTTTGATTAATTAATTGAATTAAATTGCAGTCCTTTTTCCTCTTATAATCTTGAAATTCATGCTCTGTGATATAGTTGATTTCCTTCTGTGATACTTCCTAATATCATCTTAAATGGTAACAAATATTTGGTCTAAATTGAAAGAAACTCAGTATGTATATAAGCACAGTTTGTAAGAGTGTGGAGGCAGCTAGTATGGTGCCCTGCTGTTGTAATTTTGGCACACCTTTTCTAGTCCAGCTGTCCCTGGAGCCATAGACTCTGTGGGTGTCTAAATCCTAGCCCTTACCCTACCCTAAGGCATTCTTGATACTGCATCTGAGGTCTCAATCAGAATGATCCAGATTGGAAAAATGTTGAGGTAGTTGTGTTGTCACCTTGTCATAATCCACTTGGCATGCTTTTTCCAGCCCAAGGGTCCCTGGAGCTGCAGGCTCTGCGGCTCTCTAAACCCTAACCCTGATGTATTGTTGGTGGCCCAGACTGGGAAGTAGGGGCAGACTGCCCAGATGGGGAAGAGTTGATCTCACCTGAGATGAGGTAGTTGTATCCTTTTTGGGTTTCCTTGCTATTTCTCAGCTGTTTAGGTCAAGAATGTGCATCTACTTCTCTCTTATGAAAAAAACAGGCGGCCTAATCTAAGTTTTTCATATGCTCACAGGAATAAAGTGACACAGTAGTCACAATTGTGAAGTCCACTATCCTAGTACTGGGCCAAGGCATCCTCTGATTGCCACTTTGATACCCTCTTCTACAGTCTTTTTGGCTCTTCCCTGGATCCTCTCCCACTGCCCCTGGAGTCTCCTGTGTCCAGAGCCACTCCATCCATGAGTATGCAGTAGTACCTCTAAGAGCTACTTCCCATGTGTCTCACCAAAACCCTCTCTACTGCATGTTTCCACAAGAGTCTGATTTTGTGATTTTCAGTATTCCTGGAGTAAAATCTATCTCACCTCTGTCAGAGTCTTCAATTAAAATCTTAATTTCACTCTGTTGAGTGGTAATGTTCTGCTTTATTACTGACTAGGAATGTCTGTCCACGCTTGCTGGTACATGTCATTCTTTGTGATATTTTAAATTATCTGCTTGATACAATGCAGTATAGGAATCTGAAGGTCAGGTCAAGCTGAATGCCTCTGTGACAGACCAGTGTGGCTCAAGGATTCAGTCACATTTTTTACTTTCAACTTATTGATTATTTTTCCAGTCTAATTTCTGTTATTTTTATAATTCTAGAAATCAAAAAGTAGTTGAATATTTCAACTCTGCAGCATAACAGAAGAGGAAGAAGCCCAAGTTGCCGTTGCAATTAATATTTTAAGATAAACTTACAACATCTCTTATTTCAATAACTGGTACTGCCTAATTAATCTTTAATTTGTATTCAGTATTACAGTGTGTCGTGGTAAACAAGCAGAAAGATCACAAGTCTGAGGTGGGGTTTTTTTATGCTATCTAAAATATTTTCCTGGACTTACACCTTAAAAACTTAGAAATTTCTTTAATTATCAAAAAACATGGGAATAATTTTGGAATCTGACATTTATTTAATATCAAGACAATTACATGAATTGTTGAACAAGTGTACCTTTTAATATAACTTTCTTATTTTTATATCAAGATATTTTTTTTATCAAGAGTGCTGTATACTAGATTATGCTCAGAAATATAAACATGGTTTTGTCATAAGATATTTTCTTACACTACCGCACTTCATGATGTCTATTTTGAGCAGTTCTAGCCTTATGCTGGCTTACAGTTTTTGTAATATTTTTGACATTAACATATCTGCTCATCCTTTTTTTTTTGGGAAGACTGGTTGTCCTTTCCATGCACCAAGAAGAGGCAATGGCCTGTTTGCTAGACAAAGTAATAATTGCAGCAGTTTGAGGAGTTACCACTTGCACCAGTCTATGAATGGAATTTCATTTTTTTCTATTACATGGATCAGGCCTGCTAAAAACATTTCCTTTTTCCAAAAGAAATGTTTGTTTGTTTGTTTGTTTGTTTAATTTTCATTATATAAGTAGCAATATGTTTGGGTTTGCTATTTTTTGGTAATAACAGAGGCCTCTGATTCAAAAAATGAAAATCTTCTTGTAGTCCTTCTGCAACTGTTTTATCCTATTCAGATGAAAAAGCTTGAGTGAAACCACTTTAATTGTTCTTGTCTCAGGGATAATTTTATTTTGATATCAAAAGAAAGCTTATTTGTTATCATAGATTTACAGTGTTTACAAATAAATTATAATTTAAAATATATTTTATAAATATTAACCAGTATCCTGAAGATTCCATCACGGTTTAATTTTTTTAAAAAAAACTTTTTACATAGGCAAAATTTAGACATTCATGTGATATAACTTTAATAGTTTCATAATATATTTCATGTTGTGAACATGCTAAACTACCATTAATAGCTGATAGAAAATGCTACCAATGTGTAGTGCATTCAAGTGAAAAGAGTTGGAAAATGACTGTCAGGTATTTTTTGTTGCAGTTTGCTATCCAAAGAGTGCATACATTTTGCCATTTTTGGACATGTGATTAGGAGCTTCACAGCCAAAAATAATTTTGCATATTTATTTTCAGTTACTCATTAGGAATTTTCCATATCTTAGTGAACTATTTATTTTTTGGGAGGTTTTTTTGTGATTTTGTTTCTTTTGTGTTTGTTTTTGTTTTTGTTTTTGTTTTTGTTTTTTCTTTTGCTTTTGTTTTTCGGTTTTTTTGTTTGTTTGTTTTAAATTTTGTTTGTTTTAAGTTTTTTTTGTTTTAAATTTTGTTTGTTTAGGTTTTGTTTGTTGTTTTTTGCGGATTTTTTTAACCACTGAAGGGTTATGAATTGTGAATGTTCTTTTATGAATGTGCCTCACAATTTTTATGTAATATTTTTTATTATTATGTATATATAAAAATTAACTTCCGGCACCAAGACCTTAAAAATTGTCTTTCAAGTCTTTTTGACTTGCTTACAGTTCGCTGTTGTTTTCAGTAAAAACTGGCTCTATTTTAACATGTACCAAGGAAGATGACTCTCAATCCCTGTGTAAAGAAACTTGGTATTTAAAAAAAAAAAACAGCTAAACACAAAATCTGTTTGGAAAATGACCAAAGAAACACTAGAATTATTATATTTGTACTGGTATATTAGTAAATATTTTGTTACAAAGCTAGATATTGTTTTTTACTGGAAGTACACCAGTATTTGTGGATGTTTCATGAGACACTTAGATATATTTATTCAAGACCAGAAATGGGCAATTTCCTCACCCAACATTAATCAACTAAAAATCTTTGCCTTGAAATCAGGCATCTGATTCAGACTACTCATCTAGGTCCGCATCTGTGGTCAATGTGCAGGCTCTAGAGTTGAGTTTCTCTTTTAAAAAGTCTCTGTGTAATAGTTTTAAAGGATCTAATTAAGTCACTTTGTGCACAGACAATTGCCAATTTGGATTTCTTTTCTGAGCACTGATTTTTCTTTTCTTGGTCTTAAGCAAACTGTTTTATCTATGCCTAGACCTACACTAATGCCTGCTAAACCCTTTGGGTCCCAAACCCACTATCCTAAACCCCTTCTTTGCCTCTGTTAATATGATGAAAAAAATTAGTTACAAAATTGTATAATGATAAATTCTGGTGTGTAGTACTGCAGTTATTTCCTCATAAAGAAATAAACTTTGTGGAACAAAAAAAATTGGGACTTCATGAAATAAGTTGGTAGTGTTCTCATTATATAAAGAGAAACAGAAAGGATAGTTGTGACTGATCTAAATCTACTTAGATATTAAACATATAAAAAATAAATTCTACTCTAGCATGGATTAATCTTTGACAGATACAGCTTTTTATTTCTCCCCTTAGTAACAGTAAATCAGATTATTTTTGGCAATTATTTTAAATTAAATATTTTATATTTATAGTAATCACAAGATTGTTAAAGCATGTTGGATATTTAAAATTACTATTATTCTCATAATTGTGCCAAAATTAATCCCTGTAATCTTCTGTTAAACCCAAATATTTATAGTTTGATCTACAGGTACATACACAAAAGTGCTGTTTTAATAACAATGAAGAGAGTTGACTGGTGAGAGTTGTTAGGTAGTATTTGCTAGGAGATGTGGTTCTGCTACATGTAATATATCTATCAAATAATCTCCTTGAATATTGTTGTGAATATATAATTTAATATCTCAAGAAAAATTATTTCATGTATTATTAATGCATATGATGGTATTTTTGGTCAGCCTGCATTAATTTCAACATTCTGTATTATGATAAATGTATATGTGTGTATGCATACATTTTTTTTCAGCATCCAATATTTCTTCTATCAGGAATATTTAAAACCACATACAAAATTCTGCATTCACAATCAGGCTCAAAACAGTGTGGATTCTTTCAAAATCAGAGCTTGTTTCTAAACACAACAAAACAGATTATAGATGAAAAGGAAATGTAAATAAAATTTATGTTTAGTTGTGAAGAATGATATAGAAAAACACTGTCAAACTTGCTTAGTCACTTGAAGATACTTTAGAACCTAAAACTGAAGATCGTGAGCATGCATGTATTTACAACTGCAAATGCCTAGATAAAATACAACAAAATGGAAGAGACTTAATGTATTCAGTATGCTTAGAACAAGCTGTACTTTGCATTTCATAACTCTGTGCTGTGTTATTTCAGTTACTTAAAATCAAAGGCTTTTGAATACATTTTCAAGGAGAACATTTTCTAGGAGATAAGAAGACCTGGATTTAAATTTCTGTAGTGGCATTCTTCATATCCCAGGGGATTACCATGATCACCAAACCACCAGATATTTTTTTTTTTAAACAATGTGTTCCATATCTGCCATTGAAAGCAGGCACTGTGAAGCTGGGAGTGTCAGAGGCATGGCACCAGAGGTAGAACAGCATAGAGAACTGCTGATTACATTCAATATTGTAACCAGAGCCAGTTGTATGTATAAGGTAGAGGTAGACTAAGATTAAATTAATATTTATTTGTCTTACACCTGGACACCAGTAAACCAAACCAGTGTATTAAGCATTCCATAACTCTGCAACACAAGACATATAATGTCAGTAGTATATAAAATGTTACTGCAAAGGAGACTGGCAGAATAGGTCCGCAAGAAGGCTTCAGGAAAATACATGCAAGCAGTAAAATCTGTGAAAGACTGTAAGAAGCTATTTGGCAAAATGTTAACAGCTACAGGTACAACATATTTTATGACCTTAACAGATAAGATCACCTCATTTCTATTGAAGAGAGATCTGTGGAACCCAAAACATCAGTGAAGAGGGAATCAAGATGGGATAGAATGAATATTCCTGCTTTATTTCCAGCTTCTCTTGTCAAAGAGTTCGCAGACATTGTCATCTTGATCTCAGAGATCTAAACGCTATAGCTATCAATTCTGACTACACTGTATCAGCTACCTGTTGCCGTTGATTTGAGTTCTAATTTCAAATATCTTTTTATATATGTAGCAATAATAATTGGCAATGACTAAGAAATAGGGTTGGCAATACTTACCGCTAATGAATAGCAACACAACAAACCATTATTCTGACGTTTAAAACTGGCCACATCCCTGAATCATTTATATTCAGAGTGATTTCTAATTTTCTTGCTGGATGTTTGCATACATTGTACACATATATAATGTAACTATATACGTAAAATCCACACACAGTTGTTGCATGTAAACATTGTGCATTTGGGGCACATATAAAGTTATAAGAATTTCTTTATCATTTTAGAAACCAGGCTGGGGGGAATACAAGATCTACATCAGCCCTTTCCAGATACAGCTCTAAATAATGAATGCAGGCATCACCTTTGTTTATTCTATCATCACTGGAGGTTTCCTCCATATATTTGCATTCAACACTTCATAAAATAGAGTACAGACACAAAACCAGGGACTTACAAAGTAACTATTTGCATGGCTTTCTCTGTTCCACGTGGCTGGAGGGGATCCTCTAAACCTGTCTCAGGAAAGATATGGATACTATTATAGTGCTACTTTAGGTAAACTTCAGTCTGAAATATCAGGTCCTCACGTGTGTTTTGTGTCTCAAAATACTGTGTTGGGAAAAGGAAAATACACTTAATATTAAGGATTTACTGTTAGTTCAATTAATTCTATAGCAGTGTTTTAGTCCAAATCATATAATCAATGTAGAAAAACCACACCAATGCCAACAGAGTTACAGTAATTTCACGAATACAAGTCACACTGAGCATAAGCCGCATCTCTGGGTGTTGGCAAATATTTCGTTCTTTGTCCATAAATAAGCCCCACCTGAGTATAAGCCACTCTGTTGTTTGCAGGGAGGACCCGCGTGCAACAAAGTTGCCAAATAGTAACAGAATCGCGGCAGGGTGGGGTTTATTGGCTCAACTAAGGCTGTGCAGGCTCGGCCTGCTAGGGGCTGCTGGCGGGGCTAAGTGGCCCAGCTCGGTGGGGCCACTCGGCGGGACCGCTCGGGGCTGGCCGCCGCCTCTGGGCTCGCTCGCCCCGGCCCCGCTCCTGCCACGGCGGCAGCGGGCGGGCATGGAGCACACGCCCCACTCCCGCTGCAGCGGCAGAGGGCGGAGGCGGAGCCCCTCGCCTCCTCCCTGAGCAGTGGGGATGTCAACACAGAACCCCCTGCCTCTCCCCCACCTGAAGTAGGGAACTGCCCTGCCTCCCCCCACGCTGCCGGCGCTGAGCTGGCCCCACCCGCTGCGCAACACAGCAACCAATTTGCAACAATAGCGAAATCCTGAGTTTTACTGGCAGGTGCTAGGCTCGGCACCCTGGCTGGCACTTCTGGGGTTGTAAATGTCAGAAAATTATTTACATATTAGCCGCTCCTGAGTATAAGCCGCATTTCCGGTTTGGGAGCAAAATCTTAGTCAAAATGGTGTGGCTTGTATTCGTGAAATTACTTTAATTTTTTTACAGAAATGTCCTCTTTGTATCCTCTCCTTTCTGATGTTATATTCACCTTCTCAGTGTACCTTTGGGTATTTTCTTGGAGGACAAAGACATGTTGCCAGTATGCAAAGCTTTTTCCTAAGAGGAACAAGATGATCACAGTGTACGAGCTCTTTGTTATCAATAGTTATCAATAGAGTTTTCTGCTTGTTGCTGTGTTTGTATTACTTTTTTGCTTGTTTCTTTGTTTATTTTTTCTTTTTTTATTTTCTTTTTTTCTCTTTTTTTTTTCTTTCTTTCTTTTTCTTTTTTTCTTTTTTCTTTTTTCTTTTTTCTTTTTTCTTTTTTTTTTTTTTTCTTTTTTCCCCCATCGGTCTGTTCATTGCTTGTGCTCCTACCTAAGGTCTGAAAGTTATCCATCACCTTCTGTAATTTATTTAACCTACTGGGCTTCTGTTTATTGCACCTTAGATTGCCAGATCTTTACCAAATTAGTTATTCCTAGACCTTTAGTGACACTATGTTTTGGCTCATGTAACAGTTCTGCAGTTAATCACAGAAATTTACTGGCCTTTTGGCATACCTTTTAAACTTTCCACACTTTATTTGATTTAACCAAATGTCCAGATATGATTTGGGAAGTCACACTGGCAAAACCAGAATTTTTCAGAATCTCTAAGTCACTCCTCTTTCTGGGATTTTTTGGTTTTAAGTCCAGTTGATCTCTGAAAAAGTATGTCTCTATTGCAACCTTATCTTTCCTTCTAAGAAAAAAACAATCCAACCTGATATGCCATAGTTATGGTTTAAACCTGGTAATTCTATTAACATCAGAGCTATCTCATCTAAAAGTGTATAATTGGTTTTTCTTTAGTAGTTTCATTTCCTGAAATACTGTGATCAATCTCTACCAGAATAAATGACCATCTTTGCATTTTTTTTGCATGAAAATTGTACGATCTTTACAGAAATGATGAAAGACCTAGTTCTGACAGTGGTAAAGACTTCTAGCTAGTAATTACCAACATGAAATCTACAGTGTTCTTTAGAAGTTATTTTATTTATATTGATATTTTAATATTTTTATTATTTTTCTTTTTTTACATTTCAGGGCTCTTATGTGAAATACAGAAAGTTTTTAATGAATTGTTTTGATAAAAGATTTGGTTTTATTTTGGAAAATATATTGATAATTCTATTCCTATCAGGAGAAAATGTAGCTGAAATGTACACTTCTCTGTTTCTGTGTCTGAAGGGAAAAACAGCCTAAAAAGCATCAACAGTGATCAAACAACCTGAATTGATGTGTGTTACTTGGTCCTGAGAAAAATTGTAATAGATTGGATCCTGAACTAACTAAAAGCTGAAAAAAACTTAACATTGTAAGAATTAAATTTTCTTTTTGTTTTACTATTTCTGTTGCATTCAGGGAAAACAGATATTACGTAATCTTTATAATAAGTAGTACTGCATCAGAAAAAAAACTCATACCACAGTGAATTCCTTCTAACTGGATCAGGTTAGCTAATTCATCAAGGAAATGACAAATAAACAAACAATTCAATAAATATTTCTCATTGTTACTAGAAACATAAAAAAATAATTCCCCATGTTCTTTTTCTTACCACATAATTAAAATTTCTTTCCTTTTTTTTAAGTTATATATTTTCCAATTTGGCCCGTAAAATAAAAGGAAGTTTCACTGTCCTTATATATGTTCATAACACATTGCAAGAGCTGATTTATGAAGAACTAGTAGTGATACTTCTGCACTTTTAATATTATAAAAAAGAATGTTCTATATTGTCTTTTACAATGAATTAAGAATATAATCATGTATAGTACTACATTTTTATTTATTATCTTTAAAGGGTGTAGAGCACATGTAATCTTATTATTTCTACAGGATGGCTGCATATGTAATATTCATGTGAATTTTACTGAAGTGGAATAATATATTTGAGTAATCTCATTTTCTCTGCGATATACTTGTAGGATTACGCACATAATAATTCCATGACTACACTTGATGGTAAGATACGTAATATTGAATCTTTCAAGTTTTTTGCTTTTAATTAGGTTTGAATAAGGCAAAAGAGTAAAAGTTGATCAGTTATTTCAATGAAATTGAAATAACTAAATAATTTTCAATAGAATTTATTGTTGTTGCATTGTGATAACTGCTTTATTAAAAAAAAAAAGAGTTGAATTCCTGTTATCACTCATTAGCTAGATTGTGGAGAGCTAGGAGTTCATAATGAATATTATTTTTTTGTTGTTTTTTCTGATTATGTTTAAATCTCCCACACATTTCAATATACAAAATACATGTCAAAAATTTTCTCTTAGGTTCATGAGTGTTGTGGTAGAAAGTAAAATTGGAATTTTGTTCTCAAAGGATGTTTTCCTTAACACATCATGACTTCAGAGCTAAAGTAAGTGAATATGCTTGGTAGTGGCTGTTGCTTGTGTGTTCTTGGACACTTTTGCTGACCGCTTGTCTTTATATATGTGTGGTGTCAACAGCAATCTCAGAAACCCTAGTAATAACATCATCAAAATTCTGAGATGATATATTTATCTTCAAATAACATAAATATTGTAAGAGTTTGATGACTATGATTTGTCTAAATTTATTTCCTACAAGGCACAACATTTTTACCTGTATTGCTTTGAAAGATGGCCGAGTTTTTACACGCATGGTCTACACAGTCTGTTATTTAAAGTTAAATGGAATCAGATCACCTCATTATCTTTTTCATTCTCTTTTTCATTTTGCATTCTTTGTCTCTCAATCCCAACTCTGAACCATCTGGACTATCCATGTGGCCATCCAACTCAGTATCTCAGGATTGATGATATTCTTTGTTTCCTTCCGTGCTTTGCCTGGGCAAAGCCGGATTACCACATTCCTGCCCATATTCAGGACTGAAGTTTGTTGGAGGAGTGAGGAGTTTGTGGAGGTGTTTGTGGCTTGTGAGCCAGCACCTTTGACAAGTTTGTTGTGGGAGCTGAGAACTTACTGAATTGTACTCTACAGAATTAAAGGCTTGTTAGCCTTCACTTATGTAGAAGTGAATTGTAAGCATTTAAGGGCTTGTTAGCCTACACCTCTGAGTGAAGATCTTTTGAGTCTAAGCAGTGGGTTGGTTGCTGGAGTTAAGAAGAGACAGAACTCCCTGATAAGTGGTCCCAGGATTTTGTGCAGTCCAATGAGAATTTAGAAGAAACATCACACTCCTCCTGGTGGGTTGTGACAGTGTGATGGCTCTAAATTGAAAGAAAGTTGGTTTATATTTGATATTAGGAAGAAATTATTTACTTTGAGGATGGTGAGTCAGTGGAACGTGTTGTCCGGAGAATCTGTGGATGTGCCATCCCTGAAACTGTTTAAGGCCAGGTTGGATGGGGCTTTAAACAACCTGACCTATTGAAAAGTGTTCTTACCCACGGCACAGGAAAGGTCTTTAAAGTCCTTTCCGACCCAAAGCATTCCATGATTGGAACCCTTGTATATGTCAGAAAAAAATCTCACTTGAAAATAAAAAATCTAAGTGCTTTTCTTTGATATCATTCCTGCTAGGACAATAGTATTTTCCAAGTTTATTTATATTCTGTGCCAAGCCTTTTAATTTTTTTAAACTCATGCAGTGGTCACACACTCCTAATGTGATTGTATGCTTGAAATGACAGAAACATATTTGTGCCTCTGCCTTTTTTTTTTCCTATATAAGGCTTTCCCACAATGATAAAATACCCCATCTCCTTTTTTTGTAAAATTTTTTATAAGTGACTTTGCAGATTCAAAACATTCTCTACCCAGGACTACTATAGGGATTAATGTGAACATTGAACTCAATTTTGAGTTAAAATAATACTGTAATGAGAACTTTAAAAACAACAACTTAAAACAAACAAACAAACAAACAAACATACAAACCCCACCCCTAGCAACAAAAATACAGCCAGGTCCTAAAGTGATAAGCCCCTCTTTCAAATAGTTCAGCATTTTCACAGATATAGAGACTTTTCACACAAATGTAATATTTTTTCCCTCTTACGCCAGCCCAGTAGTAGTACATTAATAAATATTTTAATCAATGCAGTACTGCACATTTTTCAAACAATTTATTTCAAATGAGTGAAAGATTTTAAGTGCAGGTCAGGAAGTAATCTAGAACATCCTTCTTCTAAAACTCATGAAAGGCCTTATTTTTGTTGATCTAGGATAGAATTTAAGTTTGTCAGATTATTGCTTATCAAATTAGAATGTTCTTCATCCTTTACACTGTTAATTTTTTGTTTTACAAGATTATACATATACTCAGTCTTCAAAAGGAAGAAGAAGGATATCTGAGTTAAAATTCTCTCCTATTCAGGGACATAAAAAATTCAATTAGTGATTGGGAAAAATTGTTGGAAATACTGGTAAGGTAATCTCATTAGCATCCACTAGTATGGCAAGGCTGTCTGAAAACATTTATTATGGGCTTTTTTATTTCAACTTGAGTAGCATATTTAGAAAAACTGAATCATAATTTGGGGAGTGGGTTAAGTACTATCTAGAAACCTTTTGGATGTGTTTAGTAAGATGACAAAACATGCTTTGCATAATAAAAAACAGAAGTTAAATGTACAATTTCTATTTCACTGGCATATCGACAAAGAAATTTCCAGAGACCCAAATAAAATTTATATAATTCCAAATAGATTGGAAATTTTTTATTAATAAACCATTTTCAGAATGTGATGTAGCTAACCAAAAATGATTACGGATATAGGTGTCCTATTACAGCTGTTGTGTTGCAAATTTGCATTATTTTTCCTCCTTTTTCATTAGTCAGTAGGAGATTGATTATATTTCTCCCCAGGAAACATGTTTGTCTTCACTAATTGAAACATAAGACTTGGACTTTTATCCTTTTAGCTTTATTTCAAAGTGGAAGCAATCTGAGAGCCTTTGTTCTTGTAGGAACTGATAACGACCCTCAACATGTAGCAGAATGATTTCTTTTCATTTTAAAAGACTTTTGGTGATCTACCGAAAGGTGCTGATCATACCTATTGATAGAATCAGTCAACAGTAATTAATCAGGGAAAATCTATGTCTTCGTTCTTTTAAATTCCTTTCACTGGTTCTTATATCAATGTTTGAAAATTGTCATGGTTTCACTACAGATATTGTTTAAAGAAAGAAGATATTATTAGGTTACCTGCATCACCTGTTTACTTAGGAAAATACCCAAACAACCCCCAAACACAAACCCCAAATTACAGACGTATAGGAAAATAGAAGGTCAGTGTGTGGTCAAGACTGTGAACACAGTCTGTTGGAACAAGACAAAATTAGAACTGAGGTTAAAATGCTTGAAATATGGAGTAGCTATAAACTCTACCGAGATTTTCTGCATTTGCTTTTATTTCTGACAATATATTTTAGAAGACTTAAAAATGATGAAGGCTAGTTCTTTTGTCCTATAGCTGTATTCCACTGGATAGAGTAATTATTTGTAACTGCCTGCCCCTTTAGTGACATTGCTATGATGCTTATTAATTTCACTCAAGGCTTTCAGCTATATATAACGTATGTCTCTTACTCACTTTTCACAGGGCAAAGCCTGAATCTCATAGGAGTGCTGTAGCTGAGCTGAGAGTACCTAAAATAGTGCCATCACACATTATACATGATCTAGAGCATTCCTCAAGAGATGTTTGTCTTGGGGGAGAAGCAGAGGGTCAAATCTGATTCACATATTTAGATCCAGTATCTATATATTTGTCAATCTGAGGAGCACTGTTTCTGAGAACAACCTGAAATAATTCAGTGTAAAAACTAGTCAAAATTTAAATCACTTGTAGAATTGAAATGTCAGATGTATTGTAGGTTTAAGAATCATGTCATCTGGACTGTTTCGTTTTACTGCTTCCTGAGCTCCAATGTAGATTCCTATGGCTTCTGTAGAAGAGCAAGATTCTTTTTAAAAGTAGATGTTAAGTACAGGCACATTAATATCTATTGGAATATGAAAACATCAAATGATGTTGTAAAGGAACTGTTTCAGACAAATTATCATTTTCTTTAAACCACTTCACTGCATGTCCATGGGGCTTTCATAAACAGACATATTTAATTCTGAAGAAATTCAGTATCTCTGCATGATTCCAGACCAGTTACCATTTCAGGAAGATTAGGCCAATTAAATATATTTTTTACTTTAAAAATTTATGTTAGACTTTGTGGATAGCAAGACTGATAGTGAGAGTATAATTGAGACTCTCATATGTAACAGCAAACTCAATGACGTGCAATTTTAACAAATAGTAGTGGTGCTGACCATTAAATATGGATGATAAGATGTTAAATTGGTGCCCCATTTTTTGAGTCTAATTCACATTGTGTATAAAAAATCAGGCTGTATTGTGATTTTTTTGCAAAAAACGATACACTGAAACAATGTATTCTGAATAGAAAAGTAACCGAAAAGTAACCATCATAGCTGGTAATTTCACTTTATTTTGAATTTCGAAAATTAGTGGAGCAGTACTGAAAAACAAGTAACTTACTTTTGGATGTAAAAATTTTATAGACATCAGTCCTAGAAACTAACATTTGAAAGTTTTGACCTAAGTTATTGCCTGTCTTCAATGGCATTTATATCACACAGTAGCTTCAGGCTATATTTAATCTTTTTAAGGAATTGCTTCTGACTACAGATCTAATGAGATTATGTTGGGTTGTGATTTTTTTAAAGCATTATGTAAAGTTATCCTTAACTAAGAGTGAAAAATTCTGATGGTCACTCCTTCGTATTCATTTTAATTCATTATGATGGACTGATAATAAAAAATACGAGAGGGGTTTTTTTAATTATTTTATTATAGAACTGAACTATGGTGGTTTGTATTTGTAGTAGTGTAATTAATCTTACATTCACTTGTATCTTGAAACTTGAAGGTTTTTCCTGAACTCTTTACTCAGTTTGGACTGGTGAGACCACATCTTGAATCCCATTTTTGGTTTTCCACAAAAAAGACATTGAGGTGCTGAAGCTCATTGAAAGAAAAGCGTCTGGTGAAAAATCTGGAGCACAAGTCCTGTGAGGAGCAGCTAAGGCAGCTGACGTTCTTTACTGTGAAGAAAAGGACGCTCAGGGACCTTAACACACTACAACAACCCAAAAAGAGCTTGTAGTCATGTGGGGGTCTGCCGCTTTTCCCAAATAGAAAGCAATCGACAGGGGGAAATTACCCTGTCTGATGCTTCAGAAGAGCTTTAGATTATACATGAGGAGAAATTTCTTAATGGAAAGGTTTGTCAAGCATTTTAACAGGCTACCCAGGGCTGTGGTTGATTCACCATCTCTGGAGGTATTTAAGAGACGTATATGTGGTGCTGAGAGATTTGGTTTAGTGGTTGGCTAGGCAGTGCTGGGTTTACATTTGGATGCAATAACCATAAAGGTATTTTCCAGCCTCAAATATTCTATGATTTTATCCTCATTTTAAGAAAATAGTTATACTAATGAGGAAGTAAGATCAGCAGAATCCAATTTGAAGCTATCAGGTGACATTAGTGTTACCTGAAAATATTTCCTCTAGTGATTTTGGTGAATTTTTATTTTAGTTATTCATATCTACTAATGTTGGAGATGAAAATATCGACTTAGAATGGTGCTAAAATGTTCTCACTGTGCTGTGTAAGGTTCAGTACCCATACTTTAGAAACTTGACCACAACATAATTTTCAGGTGTACAGCAAGTAAGCAATCACAGATGTTTTGATTACTCAGGGAAAGAAAAGATGACGATGTCTTGGAAAAATGTCAGAAAAAGACCTCATCTATTTGACTTTCAGGCTTGGGTTAGCATATGGTGATTCCCTTTCTAGAAACATGCAAAAACTTCTGTCTATCTCAAGAACCTTATAAGTAGTGACACCTGCATAATTTTGGGTAGCTGAATGTAGATATAGCAGATTGGTGTTTTCCTGAAGAGTTTAAAGTCTATACATATTAGATGACCATGGGATTGGAAAAAGTCTATAATAGATGATAAATTATATTTTTATAGCAAATTTCATCTCAGTTCAGTTCTGCAGGGAAAATGGGAATCTTAATTAGAAAATAGTGATCTAAACATAGGTGTGAAGTTTTGGAAGGACAGCACAAGAGTATGGACAATGATACTGACTTTTCCACTGGACTAATTATTAAGAAAAGACAGAGGGATAGAGTAGGACAAAATCTCTCCCATGGTGTAACGCAATGCACCTTTAGATAATGTTCTTATTTCCATGTTTGAAGGTGCTCCTACCTGATTATGTTATTAATTGGCTATCTCCACAGTTCTACCCTAGACAATTTGCATTTAAGATGAAAATCTAGGCCCTAGTAACTCCTTTTGAATATATTGTTTTTTCTTGGTCTTTTCTCTCTGCCTCTTATCTCCTCAAATCATGTCTGATTATGGCTATTTAGCTATTATTGAATGCAGTAATGAAAGAAACCATAGAGATACTTAATTATCTACACAGCAGGTGTCCAATGAAAAAACTTAATTCTAACCTTTTCCTCTGTGATAAGATAATTAGTTGGGTCTAATTGGTTCTAATATATATATTCACTGATTGTAAGCTGTGGTCTAAAGGCTGTTTCTCTGAAAAAAGAAAAAAAAAAAGATCAAAATAAAAACAGAATAAAAATTGCAAATCTCTTCTATAACACTACAGGAGTTCTGTTTCTTGCTTTTAAACAAATCCAGACATTGTTTAAAGAAAAGAAAACAAAACCCAACAAACTCTACCCATTTGTACTGTGAAACAATAATAAATTAATATTAATAATAAATGGTAAATGATAAATTATAAGTTATATCCACTACCTGGATTAAAAATCCTAGCTATGAGTACACATCTTTACATGTTAAATTTATAACTAAGGAGAAGAAGGTTGTTGCAGAAATTTTGAGAGTAAGTGACCCTATGACCCTACACATTGGTGAAGAGTGGGGGAATTAGAAAAGCATATGGGGCTTACTTGTGATCATGAGACAAATACAAGATCTGCAAATCAATCACCAGTGACATTGTTTATGATACTAGCACAACTCCTCATGTTTTGATCTCATTGTTAAACATTAAGATGCTGACAGAGTTCACAAAGAAGTTTTGAAAATATTTACATTGACTATGTAGGCATGCAGCCAGATTCTATTTGTGATGACAAGGCAAGAACCAAAGACTTCTTTCCAGTGATGTTTGAGATTCTGTGTGAGAGGGGAGAAAATGTCCTATTGTTTAGTGCTCCTACTTACGAGACTTTCTTGAAAAGCAGGGAAAAAAATGATAGGAAAAACCAAAGAACCCAGGAAATTTACATTTTGCAATACTGTTTTTTGTCTAGAGGATTCATTGTGAATGAAATACCCTGGGCACAGATTTGTGCAGCTCATGGGGCTCTGAAAATAACAGAGATCAAATACAGACTATTTTGGAACAGATGTAATAAAAAAATTCATTATCTTGAGTTGTCTTGCCAGTAACCTTTAGAAGTACAGTACTTTCAGCCAAGAATCCTTTTATAGGACCTCTCTTAAATTCATCATGTTGAATGGCCAAAGGGTCATAGTCAGCACCTTTAGAAGCTGTTTAGACCTCTGCAAGACCAAAACCTCTATTTTCCATTGTCTTGTTTCCACCCACATTTCACACAGAGTGGAACTGCAAAGGTTGGATTCTTTTTTTTTTTTTGCCCTTGATCAGAAGTGGTTCTTTTTCCTGCACTCTTTGGCTTCAATGGTCAATATTGATGCTAGAGCACTTTAAGGTAAAAGTTAAATTCTTTCTTTTTGTTTTAATATAGTTAATGCCATGAGAAGGCAGCTCTACGGTTGACAACAAAAAATTCTAAAGTATTTTAATACTATTTTCTTCAGAAATATTTGTTAATATTTGTTAAAAATGAAGAAGCATACATAAAAATAGCAATTTGAATACTGATGGGAAAGTGCTAAAAACTAAATTGTAACCCTAAGCAACATCTAAAAAGAGTCATCTACATAATAATTCTCTCAGAAATAAATCCAGACTTTTTACTCATGAAATGTACAGGTACAAAGTAGGAAGAACATATAATACTAAAATACACTGCCAGAGAGAGATCAGAAGACTTATAGTTAGACTCCAGTCTTCCAAACTGTAGGTATGAGCTCAGCTTAATGTTAGTGTGGCTGGCTGTGGGCACAGTGTAAATATTAGATTTCAGTACTCCAACTAATGGTGGCACTGACTCAACAGCCACCAAGTTATGCAAAAACCTCATATTGATGTTTACCACTTTTTGAAATCTGATAGTTCCTCAGATAGTTTTCCTACAGTATATCCTAAGACTGTTTTCTGAGCTCCTAGACATGTTTGGTGGAGATTCAGAAACTGAATAAAACTATTGGTTTTGTTGTTTTTCAAAAATTTGTGCCTGAGTGTTTTTAAATATGGATTAATGTATTTTTAATATATTAATACATAAATATTTACATATCTTTACAGACTTCTACAATTCTGAAAGTTAGTTGGTCTCAGACAGTCTAGTTGAATGCCAAATAGAAACATTTGCCCTTATTAAAATTATTGATCCTTAATACTTTGGGGAGATTAAAAAAAAAGGCCATTATTAATAAAGAAAAAATTAACTGTTGAGTCTTATCCTTTATGCATTAGTGTTCTTTCTTACTGTCATTCTTGACTCAAGAGACATTTAATGTCAATATAGAAAAGTCATACTTCGTACTCTGATCTCCTCTGAATAATGGAAAAGGCTCTGAATAAAGACTTGAAGTATCTAGTACTAGTCATTCCTTACTTGCATAGAAACATAAGATTTTTTTTAGCTAGAGGCAAAAAAAAAAATATTTTTCTTAAGTTCTGTTTCAAAAACTACATTATATTTGGTTAAAATGAATGTAGAGCTAGAATACATCAGGACTAAGCATTATTTAAAAGTATTGCAACAAAAGAATTTCCATTAAGTACTAATTGACTACTTGACTACTTGGCTAGTATCTTTATTCATATTGATGTAATATGTGCAATCTAACCAGGACAAGTCCATAAGTTTGTACACTGTAGTTTAAACAGAGCTAAATGTAAAGCACAGAGATCTGCTGAAAGCTGAGGTGTGTCCCAGCAGGTATACCAGGCACATTCAGACACCGAAACCTTTAACACACTTTTGGAAAATGAGAACATTGAGTGTCTAGGAGCTGGTAAAATGTCAATACCTGCAAAATTACTGCTGGAGCTCAGAACAACACTGGCCTTTTCTGCACAATATATGACATTGTTACAGCATTTGGACTAGTTGTCTCAAAGACAAGCAAATCATTGCTGCTGTCGTCAAAACGTAGGATTACTTTCAGAAAGTGGTGATTTGCCGGCTCTTAGAAGAGTGAGGAAGGTGCAAAAAAGAGGTTGTAATATAAATTTGCTAAAATCAGGAGAATTACTAATTTAAAATTAAACGTATGCTTATGACTTGCCAAGATGGGGACATATATTCTTGATTTATTACCTTTATTTTATTGCAATCAGTGTTCTTATTAACTTTTATCAGAAGACAAATCCATCTTCTTTGACCATTACCCCTTTTTCTCAGTGTCCCATCACATTTACTAAATAAGGAAATAGATGTTTAATGCACATTAATGTACTATTAATAAAAGTAGTCCTAAATGTTTTAGCATATGCCTAATTCACTCAGGGAAACTGAGCCACCCAGTTACTAAATAAAAGAATTATAATAATTGTAATTTATTATTTATGTAATAATTTTGAACTAAGTATATAGTTTGCAGAGACTGACAGAAAAATGCATCTTTAGAAGTGTATTTTTATGTATGAGAGTACAGAAATTATTAGTTCACAGAACAAGCAAAATCCCTACTTTCTGCTGGAATGTTCTTAAAATACCTCTAAATATTTCCTTTTATTTTTTTTTAATTTTTAATTTTTTTTTTTAGTTGCAAACATTATTATTAATAGCACTTTTTGGTAAAGGTATACAAACATAAAAATACATTTTTCTTTTAAACTATATATAGAATGTCTATTTCTCTTTAAATCTTGAAAGAGAACCAGCATTCATTGTACATTATTTGGTAGTCAAATCTTATGACAATACTCCCCACTGAGCAGCAAAGGTTGACAGTGGAGACTAATAAAACTACACTTTTTTTACTCATCTCTCTGACCAGAGACATTCTAAAGCCACATCTTAATTGAGCTTAATGAAGTTTCACACTGTTTATATGCTCTCGCTATACCACTGTTATTAGCACCAAGGCATTAGTCACTCTTGTCTTCATAAGAGTTTCATTTTAGCCTTTTTAAGAGGTCCTGCTACTTTTTTGCTTCATTGCTTTGCTTTATTGAACATTATATGACATAGTAAGCAATTAAGTATATTTTTGGAAGAAATTAAATCACAAAAAAGCCATTAATGGCCAAGCTCATATCCATAAAAGGGGCAAAAATGAAGTTGAGGTTGAAATCATACTTGTTTTACATCCTTATGCCTAAGAATGACAGCTTGTGTAATGTTCAAGTGCAATATGCTATATAGTATTCAAGTTCATCTATTCTTTTTTCTCCATAGCTATATACAATGTGGAAAATTTATAATATTTACTCTACAATTGAGCATTTCCTTTAATTGGGAGTCTTTCAAGAGTCCAGTATTTTACTGATTATCGTTTTATCTTTTTTAAGACAACATTAAAGGAGTCTATGTCTATATATGCAAATACATCTATGTAGCTTCTATTAAAACTATTAATACTACGATTCAAGTATTTTGATCAATGTATTTTTATGTGGGCAATATAATATCTCTAAGATTTTTAGTCACAAAAACACATTTATAATGGGTGTAAGCAATGTCCTCAAAAACACCCTCACGTAGACATTACAAATAAATCTTTTTGAAGTGTTCCTTAAATTCTACACTAAAAAGTTGTTTTTGGTGATGTGAAAACACAAATTATTTTCTACTGCACATTAGTAAATAATGGCTTTTCAAGAAACTGTGCTAATTTATACAAAAGAAAATCTGTTTCACTGCATCTAGACTTCAACAGGAGAATAGCCACCAAAACTGTCTTGTGCTAAATTAAATCATTTTTAAAGATTAAAAAGAGATTGTCTACAGACTCAAATATACAAAAACTTTTCATTTAAAGTACAAGGCTGTGTATATTTATAGGCAACTTATATTCAAAAGCATGCCACAACAAATTGTTGGACAATTATAACCAAAGTTTTATGCATTAAAATGTCATGCCAATGCATTCAGCTAAGATGAATCTATTCTTATTTGCAGGTAAATTTCTAACAATAATAAAATAGTGTGAAAAGATAATTTAATTGAAGAAATAAATGTTCTTTCTTATTTATGACCTTTATTTAATTCCAGAAAACGCACATATTAATTCAAATATTTTGAGAACTGGATATTTCAGAATACACTTATTTGACAGTCTTTGGGGCAATTCACTGATCTTACACAAATAAACAATTTTCAAGGAATATTGATCGCCCAAAATCTGAGAAAAATTAATTGAAGATTAGAAAATAAATAGGCAAAAAATAAAATAAAATAAAATGTACTGAGGAAATTGCGACCATGAAGAGCTCTAGAGTAACACAGCAAAACCCAACAGTAATAAAGTATAATCTTGTTGGTATGGAATAGGGAATCTTTTGATAACAGTTATTATCACTTTTTCTGAGAGAACATCAAACCAGACCTCTCTTTGAATCTGTCCAAACCTGTTCCTTGAAGGATTACAAAAGTTACAAAGGTAAATATGTAGGAAGCAACTGTCATTGGAATATTAATTCAAGCAGTTGATTCTTTGTGGAGAGAAGCATCAAAGTTAACAATAAAATATATCAAAACCAAAACGCTTTCTAATCACTTTACCTATTCCTCTGTACAGATTCTTCCCTTATGTTACCTAAAAGTCTGTCTCCCCAGGTTCTACCATGAGCCTGCTTTTCACAGAAACATCTCTGCTCAACCTACGTATTCAATTTTTTCTTTGTCTAATATGCTCTTCTATGTGGAAATTTCTGTTGTTAGCATATTCAGCTAATCGTAAGGGAAGGACGAATTTGCCACTTCTTCAATACTATCAAGCTCTCCTCTAGACACTAAGTAAATAGTAAAAGAAGAGCAAACAGCACAAGTAATGTCAACAATCCCTTCTGAAATGTTTTCAGTGCCATGAAATAGCTGTACTTTCAAATGATGGGTCTACTTTATGCTTCTAAGTCTTTCTCCATAGTCAAATGAAAATGTGAACACCATTTTCAAAATACTCTTAACTGTTAGAGAATGTTTAGTACTCCAGGAGTAATGGCTATCACACTTTTAATTCAGTACCAAATGCTCTAGAACAAGGGATCTTGACAAATTGCAGTGATTGAATTAGGATATACAGGATAGTGAACATGTCTTTTATATGGGTGGAATGACACCCTTGCTCTTAATTCAGAAATCTTAATTCAGAAATCTCTCAAAATTCCATCTTAAGTAAGTTGTGTCAACATACTTAAATGAGTGGATAAATAGCTTTTTGTTATGTGAGCCTGCTATCATTAGACAAAAGTAGCATTGCCTCAGGAAAAAAAAATATGATTTTAGAAAGGAATGATTCCTTTGAACTTTCTATGGTAATTTGAAATTATGTACCATTAAATTGACCATCAATTGTTTTAAATATGTTAATAGTTTCGATTTTGTTCTTGAAAGGACAAGAACAGAACTTTCCCTCCTACTGCAACTGTAGATTGGAATGAAGGAACATAACTTTTGCTCACAACAGATTGACAACTTCTTGCTAGTTAATTGCTTGCAATAGAACTTGGGCAGAAAAGACCAATTTCTTTCCAAAAAACAGTCTTCCTGTATCGGATTTCTATTACGTAACGACAGTAAAAATCTCACATCACTTTCTGAATGTGTCACTCTGTGAAGGAAAGAAACTGTCACTCTGACAAGAATCATTGAATCACAGTGACAGCAGTTTAGGATAAATATCTATTTCCTCAACCTTCTTCCTAGACATCTCAATATTTCCTTTAACATCAATGAATAAATATAAGGAAAATATAAAAATTCATTAAATAACAAAGAAGGGAAAAGAGTCATTTAAACATATTGAATATTTTTTTTTTATTTTCTTCATTTAATGTTGTCTGACTAGTTGCAAGACAGGTTATTCAAAGTATTTGATCAAATCAAGGACTGATTAGTAATAAAAACTTCTACTTTGCAATCAACAATTAGCTTTTACTATCATTTATCAAAAGATCATACATATGTTCACATTACACTGTATAGTCAGGGACAAAAGGACTCTTGTGAGGTCTATTCAGACTAGCCAGTTCAAAATAGGCAGGATTAATGCTTCTTGTCAGTTAAATGTTTCTCCATTTAGAATTTCTCTATGGAGAAATGCAGTCACTCTCCTTTTTTGATATTTGTATTCCATGTCAAGGTTAACAGGAAAACCAGCATGTAGATGGCAGAGAGCATTTTGTGATATTAGATATCAGTTAAGCAAATCATTCAATGCCAGGAAAAAAGCTTTACAGTGCGGAGACTAAATACCTAAAATATTCCTATACTAAAAACAACATTTAGAATTGCTTGCTCTTCACAGACAGT
Source organism: Catharus ustulatus (assembly GCF_009819885.2). Classification (NCBI taxonomy): domain Eukaryota; kingdom Metazoa; phylum Chordata; class Aves; order Passeriformes; family Turdidae; genus Catharus; species Catharus ustulatus. Next base: position 67,020,223 of record NC_046222.1, read on the forward strand.
GATGTTATACCAGTGTGGTAGAACATTGCTGACATCAGCAAAACTAGATTATGTGACTGGAAGTGGAAATGAGAAGAAAAATCAATCTTGAAATAAGGTGTATTTTCCTAGCTGTGATGGTAATTAAACACTGGAAAAACTTCCACAGGAGGCAATGGACTAACCAGTGCCTGCAGTCTTTTAAATGAGCTGTCTTAAACATATAATGATTTCCTTAAGCTTTTCAGATAATGTTATGCTTGATACGAACTTGAAAAAAAGTGCTGGAGATGTGTTCAGAATGGCCATCTCTGCCACTGAAATCTGTGATGGTGTAAAGCAGTTGTTCATGTTTTTCTTATTCACATTTGAGGAGATCAAGATAGTAAGTATTTTCCTTAATATTTGCAAATCTATGAATTACTACAAACCAATTTCAAATAAAATGTTTTGAGGTTAAATTATCCCTTCCTGTCTTCCCCCTTCAGACTTGAAGACTGACACAGTAAATTTTCATATTTTTCAGCTCTCTACTATGAACCTCAGATGTAGATTATATGATGTGACATACAAAAAGAGCAGACCCATTCCCTCAGTAGTACAATGACCTACCTTCTGGCTACCCTATCTTGCCCACCAGTATATTGGGTTGGAGAAACATTTTTTTTTTTCAGACGCAGATCAAAAGGAACTTAGAGAAAAGTGTTCATCTCTTTATGATTTAACTGGTAGGATAACACAGGCATTTGTATCATAATCCTAAATATGTTTTCCATACATACAAATCAAAATTTCTTCTATTTTTCTAAGTCACCAACACTGAAACCAAGATAATGGTATTTTTGTTTTTCAGGGTCACTTCCTGAGGCACAAAGTCTACTCCCCTCACAATTCAAAGGCTATTCTACTAAAAAGTACTGCTCTTTTTCAGAATATTAGGTGAAACTTTGTGGAAAGGGTCACAGAAAAATCAAATTGAATTATTTTTGTATCACATCAAACCTGGGAAAACGTGGAATTTTTTTTCACTACATCTCTTAAAAACGTGTAACCACATAAATTACATGAACATATTTATGTGCCATTTGCATACATAATAGAAGCTAATCTTACATTTGAATGTTTAGGTGGGTAAGAACCAATTAAAAAAAACCTGTGAAAATTAAGAATTGATTTAGTGGACTGGCAGAATACTACAAACATTTAAAATAATATCATTATTAATGTCATTTAAGTTTGGATTGTTCCATTTGAAACATCTCCACAAATCCAAGGAATCGTAAAGCCACTGTTTAAAAGATATAGCAGTAAGAATAAACTCTGGCAGTGTTATGATCCTTGTGATTAATTAGGCCTGTTTTATGAGAATGTTTCTTTACATAAATCAAAACAGACTGAGTTTAGTCTACATGTTTTCTCTGTAAGAGAGGAAAAGAACCAAAAGGTTCTCTGCAGAATTTTCCTGGAATGAAAAATAACCTGGGTTGCATAATTCAGCAGTGAAATTATATGAGCATGTAATTGCATAATTGCAGACACTTTATTAATGTGTGCAAATGAATAATCAAAACCAGATTAATTAAATAAATAAATTTAAAAGCTCAAAGAAGAGGATTAAAAACAACTTACAATCTTAAGAAAAATAGTTGCTAAAAGATGTTTCTCTAAACAACAGCCACGGTTTGCAAATGCTAAAGTCTTTACAAAAGTTCAAAGTAAAAATGTTTTAATCAATCATCCTGCTTTCAGGGACTATAGTAAAGAGTTTCTCCAAATTTGTTCACAATATGACTGTGATCATTGTTGACTGTTAAGCAAAGTATTTTTAAGAGTTCAGAGCACAAGAAGCAGCAACAATAGTCAAGAAAGCACCAAATGCATAATTTCTTCCCAAGATTTAAAAAAAATTAAAAACAAGTAATAACACAAAAGGTATTTCAGATTCTACACAGGTTTTTATTTTAAAGACAATAATATTGAATACCTGCTATGTTTTCAAGCAAATACTGCCAGCAAAGTTTTTAGTTAAACTGAAACAGGTGTCAGCACAAAAATTAGTGGTACAATAAACATATATTTATAATTTAATATTCTCTGAAATGTTCTTTATATTTTCAATTCATCTGATTACTTTAGTCTTCATTGCCTCCAAATGCTCATAAAATTGAATTATGCAAGAATATGCATTCACAGAAGGCCATATAAATTCACATATGAGAGTACCTTTGCATGGAAAAGAAATATAGGAAAAAATCGAGGACTTGCAATGTCTAGGATTAATAGGAACATTCATTCAACTGTAATTACACCAACATTTTCCATTCCTATCCATTTGCCTCCTGCCACATGTTCCCAGCTTGCCACCGGCCTGAAGAAGTACTCTGTGTGTCTTGCACTGACTCCACAGCTGGCCATACTTCCCAGGTGCCCTCTGGGACAGAGGTGGCAGATGTTCTGACGATGGCCTGCAGGTATAGGAAGTTTCATTTCTACCTCCAGTGCAACTTGAAAGAGACTTTTTTCTTTTTCTGTCTTTACAGAATTCTTTGGTCTTCTACCTTGAACTAGTTTTGAGCAGAGGTCTTGGCAGAGAGTGCAGCTCTGACATCTTTTTAACAGAGGGTAGTGACCCAGAGAGAGTTACAGCACAGTGAAATGGCACTGTGTAGGTGGGTTTGAGTGAGTGAGCTGCACTGCTACCTGCTCTAGGGGCATATCTTCCTGCTGCTGTTACTTTAATGTCCTAAGAAGATACCAGTGATGAGAGCTTACTTGTTTTGAATGCCAATGCGTATGAATATTCAGAATAAGTATTGTATCTTCTGAGATCTAATTTTAGGGGAAATATCTATATTTGGAGATACGCCCTTTTCTCTTTCTCTTGCTAGCTAGGTATCCTAAAGAGAGTTCTTCTTATGTAATACAGACTGATAGTAAAGGATTATCACATACGTATCTGAAATATCAGGAAAAAAATATTCAAAGCACTTAAATATAGAAAATTTCACTCTTCGAAAAGCAGAGAAGTGATTTAAAGATTCTTGAACTCCCTACACTTTTTCTTCCAGGATGAAAGGGTTTTTTTGAGGATAATGAAATACATTTATCTCTATTACCTGAGAGCAGAACATCCCATATATTGAAGTGAGATATGTAAATCACACATGCCTTTGGAAAAAAAGAGCCATTTTTTTCCCTGAGAGCAAAGTAATTTGATTCAAATTTTTTCACTAAAATCACCGGAGTGATGAGAGAGGAATTTATTTACTTTAAATGCATTTTAAGTCTTAGGTTTTAAAATTTTTCTTTGCCAAAGAAAAGGAGAGGAGGTATGATCTCTTACTTTGAAAAGCAGATTTACTTTTTATTTCTCATCAATAAACATTTCATTTGATTTTTTTGGTTATGCTGTTTCCACACCATCTGCTCAGGTACTCCAGAAAATTAGGGCTTTCAGAAAGATAAAAATATCTCACTTAGCACTTTTATCTCACAGAAAATCAATGTTCGTAATAAGTGTTCAGTCTCAATTTTGTTGATCCTCTCCACTGCATGGGCTCATATTTGCATTTTCATTTGCTTTTTCTGAGAGTTTTTCCTTGAGAATATATTCATATTTGAACACTAGCTTTATATTTCAGAGTAATATGTGTAACAGAAATGTCTTCACATACAAATGTCTGCACTTATTTGTTCTGCTTTTCATGCATTAACAAGAGAATGAAAACAAAACAAAATGCCTCACATTTATATGCTTCAGAATTTTTCCCTCTTATATTTATATATAAGAGGATTTTTAAAACTAGATACTGAGTAGGTCATGCCTCATCACCTTTTTATTTGTCTAGCAACCTTGATGCCCTTCATTCGGCTGATGGGTAATGATTTGTTTTTATTTAGTTTTCTTCTATTACTTGCAGTGGACTCCACTGGACTGACTGCTGTATTTTTTTGTGTCACTTACTGATTGTGAAATTAGGGGAAAAATGTTGGTGAGACTCAACTAATTATTGTCTGATTATCTTCAAAACACAAGTCTACAGTTAAAATAATAATTCAGATTATGCTTCTTATAAGTGAAGAGAAACATAACCTATTTAGCCAACCTGGTTAAAAAGTTAGTCCATTGAAAAAGTGAATATACCTCTGTAGACAAGGAAATAGCTTGGATGGACAGCTCCCAAGTAAGTAACATTAAAGAATATCAACTATCTAACAGAAATGCATGTGATTTATTAGATTTCAGCCTAAACAAGTTTTAATCTAGACAGAAATAAGGAAATTTGAAAACCAGAAACTAGAGGGACCAGCTTAGGAGATACCTATGTTCTATACTTCAATGGTTACATGAAGTGAATTCCATTCCGTATCAGTCAGTTCAGGACAGGTGCACACTACTTAACTTTCTCACTGCCTGACACGTCTTCATTGCACTTGGATTATGAGAAGCATTCCTCAATGTAACTAGGTTAACAAGCCTAAATACACTCATGCCCCACCTTGTCAGATGAATTGGTCCTTGCCCAACAATCCTTGCCAGACTCAGTCCTGTATAAAAGCCAAAGTCCAGTTTGAAACAGGACCTGTGCAGAATGAATTAATCCACTGGACAAATTAGTTCCTTCTTTCCCCTGTCATAACATTATTGACATATCACCAGAGTTGCCACTCTTCAGTCCAAAAGTTATGAAATCACCCTTGATAACCCCTCATGTCATCTCTGACAGTGCAATTGGTGCACATCACAGCTAAGCAACAAGGGACAATTCTTCAGGAGCCAGACAGATCTTGCATCGTCCTGCAGCATCCTAGGTCTGAGCTCCCCAAACACATAAGACAGGTTGGTGTCTAGTTTGCTTTGTTCTTGGAGGAGGGCCCCAGTGAGTTTCATCTGGATTTTTCTCGTTTTGCAGTCACTTGGAAGAGCCTTTTCTGACTCTGATGCTTGATGTTACAGGTCTTGTCTAAAACCATAAATTTCTGTTGAACTACACACGTCCTGAAGCATAGAGCTGCAACTAGAAAAGGATCCTTCATACTGTTTCAAGTTTCCAAAACACTCTACTTTGGGAGTCTGCATCCACTGCTATTTTTGGAAAAATTGTTTTGTGGATGCCTCCTCCCTTATACCACAGACTCAGAACCTGTGCTCAGCACATCCTCTGCGAAGACCCCATGATTTTTTTTAGTCCTCCCATAGTTGGTATATGATCTGTCCATCTCTTCTTCCAACTACCCTTCATGACAATTCAGGAGTGTGACCAGAGCATATTCTCCTTGTGTGAGGCTGCCCAGCACCAGGAAATCAAGATGTGCAATACCATAGCCCCTCTGGAGCTCGATCTGGTTCAAATCCTCTGACAGATCAAGGCAGGTTTTGCCCAGAGATTATACTCTGAATAACTTTGACATGACCTCTACATGGCCCTACACAGTCTTGAGCAGAGTCTCTGGACTTCTCTCCACCCCTGTTGAGCTAACTATTGTAAGAATGATAGTGAGCTTTAGCTACCTTTGCCATCCTTTGCACTCCTATAAAAAGACTGTGACTGCTGATAGCAACCCCACTGTGCAAAAAAAATTGGTTTTCAGACACTATAGCTCTCTGAAATGCTTTCCTCCAAGGGAAATTGGTACAACTTCTCCAGTAACATTGCCACTTCTTGTATTCCAAAATAATTGTAATAGAGAATGGTTCTCCTAGCTGCGAGCAATATAATATCTTTGAATTAAATATTTTATATAAAGCAGACCCTCAAGTGATATTCCCTAAGAGAGAATAATAATAGTATGGATAATAAGTAATAAGATTTATTTTAAAACTCTGTCTCTGGGTGATATGATGTAGGGGTTAAAGTGGTAGTGCTAGGTTGAGGGTTGGACTTGATAAACTTAGAGGTCTCTTCTTACCTTGACAACTCCATGATTCTATGAAAACAAAATGTATAATGTTTTGAAACTTCTCTGGCATCTTAGTATCATGTTTTTGAGATGTTCTTAGCAAAAATTCAATTAAAATGTATTTCTGATGTGAATGTAAGATGTTTTTTTTTTACCTAAAAATGAAAAAAAACCCAAAACTTACCTTTGCTTGTAGCTTCTTAATGGTACATCAACTAGTGGCTGAAGGGATCGAGGAGTTTTAGTCACAGTTATATTTTTTATGAGGTTTGTGTCTCTATGTTTTATTTATCTTTTTCCATGTCACTTTTTTATTGCCCTTGAACTAAAATTACTTCTGACCTCATTAATGAAACAGATGCTTTTTCAGTTTTAGATATTTTAATTGCCATAAGGTATTAGGGTGCCCTATAAAATTGTTAACCAGTCAGAATAAAATAAGAGCATTTGATGCTATCTGGTCAATAATATTGCACCCAAAGCCCAAAAGATTTGACAAGAAATATGACAAATCATATTTAGAATACCCATACAGTCTTCATAGAAGAAGAAAAAATATCGATAAACTAGCAAGTCATAGTCTACATTTCACTTTTCCGAGCTGTAAGATGTTTCAGCAAAATTGTATTTTCTCACATAGCAAAAATAGTAGCCATTTCCTTGTTTAAAAATAAACAACAAACACTAAATTACATCACCAAATTTTTGCTTGTCTTATGGTACTTGAAAAATAAATTTTCTGTGAAGTTAATGAATATACATTATAATGAGCATCAGAAAAATATACAAAATAGAATACGAAGCAATCCAATATATAAAGAACAGCAGAGTTGAAACATATAATAAATTCTAGTAATTACTATTAAAAATAAGTTGTGTTACTTTAAAAAAAATCCTTTGGTATAATATTTTGCTCTGTCGTTTTGAATCTGTAGTTTCATTTTGTTAACAGAGTACATGGTAACTTTCATAGAAAGTTCATGGACCTATAAAGAGAAAAGACAGAAAATATTTATTATGGAAATTTGTTCAGTCAAACCCCAGAAGATGTCACATCACATGTTGGAGCTTTTTCATGTACTAAAAAATTACTAAATAAATCAAAATAAATTCCTGGCTATGTTTTCCTGTAGGACATACAAGGATGAATTTCAATTATTCCAATAAAGGGAAAAAGGAATATAACACTATATATAACACAACTAATACATGGTGGAAATGGTCTTTTATTCTTTGTCATCACTAAAAACAGTAACAATTCCAAAGAAAAGTACATTTCAAAAGCTAGGTACTTGCTTTTGAAGAGAAAAGCTGTTTGCCTGCTACTCTTCCTTCACAAATGAAATAGAATTTAGTAAGTCAGAATATGGCCAAGTTTCATGCTGTAGACTGCACCATAAACAGAACAATATGGTTAAAAACCACACAAAGAAATGTGTAATAAGAGTTTCCTACAAATGTAGGATCCAAAGCTGCAGTTCACAAAAGTATTTAGAGAATTATTCCCCACTGAAAAAATATCTGTCCAGAATCCTCTACTATCTTTTAAGCTGCTTTATATTTCATGAGTGACAAAAAGTAGATTGAAAGCTGATGCAGAAAACCCAAGGACTCTCCTGCAAGTATTTTTCCCCCAAGTTCTAAAACTTTTTAACCTCCTGTATGTAGGAGACATACAAATAGGGACAGAATAGTAACAGGATGAAGTGAGGGGAAATGTGGTTACTGTGTTCCATTCAGCAACAACTAATATATTTCGGGGAAAATTAAATCGTGTTTAGAGAATAGTAGAATGCTGCAACAATTCAGTAGATAAAAAAATATCAGCAATTTTGTGAGGCCAGAGTGAGAATATTCTTTTTCCAATTACTCAACAAACCAAACCAAAAGGAAGTTAACACTTGAGAATATCAGGTTATTTCTTAAGGATGAACAGAACAAGGAACTGCACTAACCATGGGAAGCATTTAACAAGCATCCATCAACATATCTTCAATTTTGTTTATGACTGGTCAGGAAATGTGGATGGAATGGATTTAGTAATAGATAAGAGCAGCAATTAAATTGAATCAGCTCCAAGGACCACCTCTCCTCTCAAAAAAATAGAAAGATGAGAATTGTAAACAATGAATCCGTCATTACCTAATGTTTTCAAATTCTGCATACAGTAGCAGAAAAGGAATTTACAGCGCTAAGCAAGGTATCTGTGTTGTGATCCACTTCAAGAGGTATGCTGAAACATGTACTATCACTCAACTCTGCGTCAAAAATGTGTCTTTGAGATTTACATCTTTCATAGGATATTACATTTCTATGAAACTCATTTTAGAGACTGACACTAGTTTGAGTCCTTATCTAATAAAATAATTTTCCTCTTAAAAACATGAGTAGACAATAAGGTAGGTTTATGAACTTTCCAGTTTCTTGATGATTCAGAATATACAGTCAAATAGTGACATCAAATTTAGTTCCACTTCAGTAAGTTTGAATCCACAGTCCCAAAAAGATCAGGAAGAGCTGCACTATCAGCCCAATACCCATTCTGAAGTTGCCTTTCTTTATAGCCTGCATTTTGATATTTATAAAGTTTGTAAACAACTTAATTTCATCTCCACTTTTTAAATTAATACAGAACTATCTTTCCTGGCCTATTTTTTTTATACTATTGTATATAACTATTTTTTTACACTCTTCAGTCTCTTTTAAACTGTTAAAATTTCCATTTCTATGTCTGGCTAAAATGGAAGACCAGTTTTGCTTGGTTTCAACATAGAACATGAATGTGCCTGAGTAATGTGTAAAATGTTTTTTGTATTGACACTGTGAACTTCAAGCCTTCAACACTATAATATTTATCTTACTTATTAAGAATGGAAAAAAGCAATTAATTTTTTTACCATAGGAGAAAGAAGGAAATAAATATTCTAACAAAATGACCTAGAATAGAACTTCCATAAAAAAGATAATTTTCTGATGGACTGAAGGAAACAATTTTTCATGCAAAAACAAAACAAAATTTTAAAAATTATGTATAAATAGGCCTGGAAAAGAAGTAATATCAGAGAATGCTTCTGTCTCTGAGTGTTCTGGACTTGGCTGGAGTAGAGTTAACCTTCTCACATATAGGTGCTATGAGGCTGTGTTTTGCATTTGTTATGAAAATGTTGTTGATAACACAGTGTTATAGGATAGTTTTCACTACTTCTGAGCAGAACCTACATAGTCTCACAGTCTTTTCTGTTCCTCATCCCACGCCTCCAGTTAGTCTGTACAAGAAGTTATGAGGGGAAACAGCTGGGGCAGCTGACCCAGCTGACATTCCAGACCATATGATGTCATGCTCAGAATATAAATTTGGGGAAAGAAGGAAGGCGGGGGGTAGGGGGGTGTGGCGGGGAGAGCATTTGGAGATTTGAAGCAATGGTATTTTTCTACCCACACCTTTGATGGATCCCTGCTTTCCTGAACATTTTTCCTGAATGCTGACCTGCTGATGGGAATTTGTACATGAATTCCTTATTTTGCTTGCATGTCCAGCTTTTCATTTTACCTTTTGAACAGTCCTTATCTCAATCCACAATTTTTCTCATTTTTTACTCTTCTGATTCTCTTCTCCATCCCACTTCTCCTCAATCCCACAGGAATTGAGTAAATCATTCTGTGATGTCAAGTTACCGGCTAGGATTAAACCATGACATTGTGGGAAACTAAAGAAATAAAAACTGCAAAACCTACAGAAGGCAGAAGAACTAGAGAATGTCAAAAACCTTGTAAGTCAAACTTGACTGAATAATATAGTTTCCAAAAAGGCTGCCTCTATTACTCTTTCATTTCAGTTTTCCCACAGTGTAGCAATAACCATCATTCAAGTGCCAAACATAATGTGTCTACTGAAATTATAATGTGGGAATTATGCACAATAGGGATTCACAGCCTATTCTATTATAATGTTATACTGCTTCTACGAACATAAAAGACATTAAATTCAGTTGTAGAGAGAATATAGCCACCCAAAATTCCTCAGAGGAATTTATACACTGAGAAAGTTATCATTCTAGGAAGAAACTCTGAAGTGAGGAGGTGATAACTGGTATATGTCCAAGTTTTCCTGGAAAGAAACAGTGTCACCAAAATTCTGGGAAAGATGGAATACTCTATGCTGCTGTATTAAGCACTACATCTTTGATCACCTTAATGCCCTTTAATGTATGTCTGTTCTATCAAATGTCAGGCGTTAGGTAATTTACTCAAAACCCCTACATCTTGAATTACTAAGTCAAGTGAATTCAGAGTATTTATACAAATAATGATATTTAAATAATCCCATCATACATTAGAATTCTTCCGTGAAAATAATGCTCAGTCCTTATGCCAAAAGACAGGAAAAAATCCCAAGGTTTCATTACTATTCCTTGTCATACATACTATGAATACTATATTTGATTCTACTCAATTCTTCTCCAGTGTCCACAATTCTGCAACAACTGCTATCCCTATGAAAAAGAAGATAAGAAATATTTGACCTCACTTTGGTGGCAGTAAAGGAATTGTTGGTTAGGGTATCATGGTAGGCGCAACAATAGTGGAATAGCACATCTGGATACAAGTCAGCAAAGTTTGGACTTACTTTCATAAACAGCAACCAGACCTAAACCAACTAAAAGGCCAGCCCTCTGGTCAGACTTACAGTGTTAGGGGTTGAAGACGTGCAGAAAGCAATTACAGTAATTTCACGACTATAAGGTGCACCCTTTTGACTAAAATTTTCCCTCGAGCCCAGAAGTGCGCCTTATAGTCCGGTGTGCCTTATCTGATGTACAAAGCTGCAAAATTTGCCAAACCGGAAGTGTGAGCTGTGAGCAGTGGGGGAAGCCGGAAGTGCCATGGCAGCTGGCTGGGGGCGGGCCCGGAGGCCCGCGGCACTGCCCCTACTGGGTGGAGGTGGGCCAGGGGGCCCGAGGCACCGCCCCTATGGGATCCAGGCAGTCCTGGGGGCCCATGGCTGCTGAGTGAATTCCACCCAGAGGGACCATGGCACCCCCCCTTCCCGGGACCAGGTAGTCCCGGGGGACCATGGCTGCCGCATGAATGCGGGCTAGGGGGCCCGCAGCACCCCCGCTCCTGGGTCCAGGTAGTCCTGGGGGCCCATGGCTGCCGGGTCCAGGGGGGCCCGGCGGCTTGCGGCACCGCCCCTGCCGGCTGGAGGCAGGCCCGGGGGCCAATGGCTGCTGGGTTGAGGTAGGGCCTCAGCCAGCAACCGCGCGGGGTGAGCTGGGGGCGGAGCCTCGCTGCAAAAAAAAAGTGCGCCTTATAGTCCGGTGCGCCTTATCTGATCTACAAAGTTGCAAATTTTGCTGACTCCGGGGGGGGTGTGCCTTATAGTCCGGTGCGCCTTATGGTCGTGAAATTACTGTAATTTTCCAAATCTATGAAGTTTTGTGCTTATTTCCTTTGAACCTTTCAAAACAGGAATAACTAAAAATTCAGAAACAAAACCATAGAAGAATTATGTTTACTGATTCTGGAACACAAATATTTCCCCTCTTATTTACAGCTTACAATATACTCTGAAAATCTCATCATGATCATTGCATAAACCTTAAAAACTGTAGATTTCATTCCTTACTTATTTGTAACAAGAAATAACCTTTATATTTGTTTTACTAATATGTGATTTTAAAGTTTTGCATTAGTGTATATAAGCTAAATCCACAAGAAGAGAGAGAATTTTTATTTTATATATTCCTACTTAAAACTCAACATTTATTCTTTTTATGAATATTTGTAACCATTTGTACTATAAATATCAACATTACATTTTATGGCTATTAAAAAAAGCAACAAGAAAACACATAAAAATATATTCCTACATAGTAATAGACTATTACACATTCCTACAGTAACAAAAAAAATGCTGTAGCTATATCTAATGACAAAGACATATTTTTTTATTATATATATGCTATTCTTATGGTATATGTGCATACAAAGGTGTGTACACATTATATACAAATAATGTATAGCAAGCTGTTGTGTATATTTAAGAATAGATAGCATATATGTACAGTATATTTTTCTTGTGTGTCTGGCAACTTCATCATGCTTAAAAATATATTCTAAACATTCACCTTAAAAAAAAAAAAAACCTCTTAGTACACTATGTAACTATTTAAATTCAGACAGCACCAGTCTTCCCTTAAAATGAAACACAGGAATTAAGCAATGATTTTGATTTTCTGTGCTTCCTTAGTACTAGATAAAATTCCTAGCAGGAATTTTTCCTGTTTACTGGAAATTATTCAAATTAAAGTTTCTTTAATTTTTAAAAGGAATGTCTCTTAAGAAATGGACATGATCAAGGCAAGGAACAAAGCACAATAGTGGAGGTATTCTCAGAGAGATCATCCTAATAATTTGTAATTACTGGAACAGGCAACTATTCAGATGAAACACATAGAAAGTACAGGTACCCCAAGAACTTCTTGTTATTTATGTAAATCTTGAATTAAATATGTAATTTACAGATTGGAAAGTGTAATTTTAATTTATATTTAGATAGGGAAAATGTCATATATCATATATTACCTTATGATATTACCTTTTATGAAGCAAAATGAGTAGTAAGACTGTACTTCAATGATACCAGGAATTATAGAGGAAACATCTGCTATTATAATTTCCAAAGTTAGAACTGGCTGGGATAATCTTCAAATCCTTACATTAATTTTATTCTTTTATACTCTTTCTGTTAGAACTGCATGAACTGCATGAGACATGTAGGCTACAAATTTTTCCACCTTTTACAAGAGGAGTTTGGGGAATTTAGAACAAATATTCCTAATGGAAATTTAAATGCATTTATCTTTTCTGTATTGTTATATGCATTTCTGAAAGAAGCAAAATTAATTGAATGGTTGAATATCCTGAATTTTTAACATGGAATTAATACTGACACTGTTGTACTATGATAGATTAAGAATATATGTCTGCACAGGACATTTTGATTACTGTAGTCAAATTTATGGCAACTATACAAGGGATAATCTGCTCTGTAGGATGCTTAAATTTCATCCACAATAGAAAAAAACTTCGTAATTTTCTTTATATTCTTTAATATACAGTAAATTCATGAATACAAGCCGCACTGAGTATAAGCCGCATCTCTGGGTGTTGGCAAACATTTCAGTTTTTGTCCATAGATAAGCCGCACACGAATATAAGCCGCTTTGTCGCTCACAGCGAGGACCCGCGTGCAATTAGTAACACAACCGCGGGAGGGCGGGGTTTACTGGCTGAGCTAAGGCTGTGCAGGTTCGGCCCGCTAGGGGCCGCTGACGGGGCCAGGTGGCCCAGCTCGGTGCTGCAGCTCGGGGCTGGCCGCCGCTGCCACTGGGCTCGGTCACCCCGGGTCGGCGCTGCCCCGCGGTGGCAGGCAGGGACGGAGCTTCCCCCGCTCCTACGGCAGCGGCGGCGGGCGAGGATGGAGCTTTCCCGCGCCCGTGGTGCCGGTGGCGGGCAGGGACGGAGTTTCTCCGCTCCTGCTGCAGCGGCGGCAGGCAGGGACAAAGCACCCCGTCGGCTCCCCGAGCCGCGGCAATGGCTGCGCGGGGCTCCCGTTGGCTCCCCGAGCCGCAGCAATGGGGGCGCGGGCTTCCCCCCCCTCCCCGAGCCGCAGCAATGGGGGCGCGGGGTTCCCCCCCCCTCCCCGGGCCGCGGTAGGGGCGGCCTGGGTCCCCCCCCCCCCTCCCCGGGCCGCGGTAGGGGTGGCCTGGGTCCCCCCTCTCCTCCCTGGGCCGCGGCAATGGCGGCGCCGGGCCCCCCCCCATCTCTCCCCTGGGCTGTGGCAGAGGAGGAAAGAGAGCTCTCCCGCCTCTCTCCCCGCCCCCCGTGCTGCCTGCAGGGAGCCAGGCTCCACCCGCGGTGCAACAGAGTAGCGATTTGTAACAATCGCAAAATGCCGACTTTGCAGCTGCTCGGTTTAGCACTCTGGCAGGCACTTCTGAGGTTGTATTAGCCGCACCTGATTATTAGCCGCATTTCCGGTTTAGGAGCAAAATCTTAGTCAAATTGGTGCGGCTTGTATTCGTGAAATTACTGTATTTCATTTTCTATTTCTCATCTCTTTTACAAAACAGTGAAAATTTGTACTTTACTTGTGGGTTTTTTGGGCCAGCTTCCAATTTCTACATATGCTGGTGACTTACTTGCACAAGCATCAAAGAAAGGAAGATCATTAATGTCATCATTGCATATTGTTGGAAGTAGAATAAAGTGTTTATACCTGACTAGTATGTAAGGGGGGAAATCTGCCTTTTGTCATCATAGCTGCACCATATATATATGTATATATATGTTTGTGAGTGTGTGTGTACGTATGTATAGATATATATTGTTATATTCACCAAGTTAAAAAAAAAGGTAAAGAAAAATAACCTATCAAACCTCAAGAGAAATGCATATATATAGCACAACTTTATATATGTACATTTTTGATTAAATGAAAACTAATGCTTAATTATAGTTCAATGCAGCCATTCACTGTAGGATTCACCAAATTATCCATTTGATAAGCTATTTTACTGACCTCCAGGACATAGTTAAAATGTGTTTATACAGGCAATTTTCTAGATATTCCATTACTATTGAGTTTTGTACTGACATAATTTGTTGAGAAACTTTTGTCTACAGTACATTACTTTTATTTTTTAACTTGACCAGTATGAAAATAATTAGCTTGCACTGAAAAATAGCAACTTCCAGATTTCTAAAACTGTCATTCTCACTTTTGTTGTTTTTCACATTTCATTTATGAATTAGGTCATTGACTAAAGTGTAATCTGTTCACCCAGAGTGGTTGGGCACTGGAACAGGTTTCCCAGGGAAGAAGTCCCAATACCAAAACTACCAAAGTTTAAGAAGAGTTTGGAGCCCTCAAGCACATGGTGTGACTCTTTGGGGATGTCCTGGGAAGGGCCAGGGGCTGGACTCAGTGATCCTTGATGATTTCTACCACTCAGAATATCCTGTGATTCTAGGATTTTGAGAGTGTTTCGACTAGTTGTAAACCCAAAAGGAATCTTCTCTAGAATACCCTAACTCTTATGCATCTTCCTAAGAGAATTCCCAACATTTGATTAAAGTACAAAGGTTTGTGCAAGGGACAGTCTCTTTATTCAGAAATATGCACCTCTAGCTAGCTGAAAATTGTTAAAAGACCGAGACACCAAATATAATACAGTTTAACATTTTTAGAAAACTATTTGCTAAATTGATAAATTGATATAATCATTCATAATTTTTATTGTTGAGGAATATGCAATAGAATAATGTATTTGATGGGGACATAAAATCCTTTTCTTCATAAGACACATTTTTAAGAAAGTATATTGCCTCCTGCAAATGTGTTCTTATATTTTATTGAGTATATATTATTTGTTTGTGGATGACATTATCACCGTCCATTACACCTTTCAAAAGTCAGAGATTTTAAGTATTTAAATATTTTTAATTTTATCATTCATCCTTAGACTTCTACTAAAATATTCTTGCTATTATAACTAATATATCATTCTGTTGTGCAATAAAACTGGCAAAATATAATTTAAATAAAATAGATGCAGTGACAAAATATGACAATATGAAAATTGAATCAATATTGATGTTCTTAATTTTACTTAGCTGTGGATCTCGTCTAGTGTGACCAGGATTATAATATTCATAAGTTCTCAAAGTTTGATAGCAGGACATCAAAAATGAGATGAGGATGCTGGTTTTGAAAACATGAGCTTTCCATAGAAACTTTGTGGATTTTGTTTGTCTGTTTCATATTTCATATTTATTTATCTGGTTTCATGGATTAGGTGTTGACTTTATGGCATTTTTACATTTTTTCCTGAAGGTCCTGAATTTTTCTAGTGTGTGCATATTCTTAGTAGTGTTAGAATTGCACCTTCAGCTATTATGCACAGAGAGAGATTGAGTTCAGTTTCTTGGCAGCTTTAACATTATATAATCTTTTGTCATAGAATCAAGTCTTCCGTTCCTTTCACTCCTTATCAGGCAGCTCAGAGCAGTGATATGACTACCAAAGGGTCAGGTGTGCAGTGAGGCTTTCAGAAGGAAGCTCAGAAATTAAGTGTTCTGTCTCGAAAAATGAACTGTGAAAGCGTTCAAAAAACTGATGGACTGAAACTGCTTTGAAAAAAATATTGGTAAACACAAAGTATTTGTATTTCAAATGTGAATGCCTACAGCAGTAAAACATCCTTACTGATACAGTTATTTTAAACTTTCCATAAATATTCAATAAAATATAAAAATTTAATGTAACAAGGCAGTTAAGGTAATTGGTATATGTAATTTTAGATAGATTTTCTTGCTTATGTAGTCTCTACTAGTCAGTCAGGTGCACTTTTTAATATCCTTTTTTTCTATTTCTGTTTCGGGACCCCAGAGGATGATCAACTTGAACTCTTATGTGAATGGCTAATATAGGGATTGAAACCACATCTTCAGTGTTATTGGCAACGTGCTCTGACCTCCTGGGCTAATCCCAGGGTCATTATGTGCAATTATTGAAGACTGTCCAACCAACTTTTGGTACTTTATTCCATTTTAAAAATTTGAATGCATAAAAATCCCAAATACAGGATTCTGTAAATTGTATTTTCTTCTATATCTTATCTTGATTTTTTTAACTCAATATTGCTAAAATTTACTCATTTCTTCGACACTCTCTTTTATTAATAAATATTCTCATGATTTTTTTTAATATACAAATAATATTCTAAAGGAATTTAGAGTACTTGGAGAAATAATGAAAGTAAAAATTATCCTGTAATATTAATGTACTATATAGATTTTTTAAAGTCAATTGCTTTCTCTGCCTAGCAGAAGATGCATATCTAATGAATATTCTCAACCAACTTTGTGATTTTCACATCTACAAAACTGCATCCGTATAAAATATCCAAACATATGTTTACTTGAACCAAAAATATCTAGCTTCAAGTCATGATCTTCTGACACTTTTTGGGTGTTTTTGAAGGTGCTCTCATATTAGATCAGAATGTGGTTTACATAGATTTAGGAATTAATACACATTGCTAAAGACTGGTGACGGAATGAACCTTGAGTATATAATGCTGTCAGTCAGCAAATGTTAATCCTAAAATGGCCCCAATCACTGTATTCCTAAATAGAACTTTCAAACCACCCCCTGCTTTGCTAATCCAGTAGGATTCCTGCTACCTTGCAATTAAATAGCATGCATTTTGCAATAATTTCCTGTCTTATGTGGTGAGTGCTCAAATAATGGAGATGCTGTTAAAACAAACTAGGTTATTCATTCTTAACATTTTTTGGAATAACTAGCAAGCCTATAAAAAAAAACCTCAGTAAACAAAACCAAAACTAAAAACACAACAAACCCTTAACAACATGTAAGTACAATAAAAACTTTTTACTCAAATGATCTCTTTGATCTACTTACAGTTTTACAAGGTTCTTCTATTTTTGGCTGCATAGAAAGTAAGAAATTTCACTGGTCATGAAGAACACTGATTCTTCACACTGCATTTTCCATATGATCATGGTTAGCCTGTATTTTATTAACACACTGTATTTGTAAAACTCAAGTATTTCAGTAAACACATTTACTATTATGTTGTAACATGTAAAGAGATAATATAAATTTATTGCACATAAAAAATGCTAGGTTTTGAGAAATTCTTCCAAGTTTGGAAGTCCTGATATTTCAGTGAAAACAGAGCCACAGGCAGCAGGAAAAGTATTATAGAGTAAGATGTTCTAAATTTAAAAAAACAGGATGGAGTGTGAACCAACTATTTTAGCCACCATAAAAGTAAAAGCAGATATCATTTAGAGTCAGTGTTAAACTTTTCTTTTTCCTAATATATTTTTTAAAATTTTAAAGTTAGGAGACTATTCGGAAAGCTTTAGAGAAGACAAAAATTTTAGTTAGTTAGGAACAGTT
This sequence comes from Catharus ustulatus, assembly GCF_009819885.2. NCBI lineage: Eukaryota > Metazoa > Chordata > Aves > Passeriformes > Turdidae > Catharus > Catharus ustulatus. Next base: position 67,038,098 of record NC_046222.1, read on the forward strand.
ACAGTTGTGAAAAACTTGAAATATTTAAGGCAGCAGTTAAATTGGTAAAAGGACTACTAATGAATTTTAGTATCAATAAACATGAAGAAAAGCACACAGGGTAAGAATTTAAATCATACTATAGCTTACAACTATTTCAGTTAACAACATTAGCCAGGAAAATAACCTCGGAGTTGATAGCACAGAAAACACCACTGCTTGTAGAACTATCTCTTGGAAGAAACCAGAATATATAAGGGATGAAGTGAAATAGACGAAGAATACTATGGTGACCTCATTGAAATATGGCTACAGGTTTAAAATGTTCATGACATATTGGACAATTCAGAATTAAAACATGGTCAAAAAAAAGGATAATGAGACAACCAGAGAGTGGAGGAATCTTTCCAAACAAACATTAAAGCATGATTTTTGTTTGCAGCATTGTGTTTCTATTACCAGTATTATTTTATAACTTTAAAATATGTCTTAGAATAATAAGACAAAAATTATGCAAATAAAACAGAAATTAATTGCATGAGCAAGATATATGAGTGTATTTTTTTCCTACCTGCCCCAAAGCTCAATAAAAACTAAACCAGTTAAATTAAAATCTTGCGCACTGTTTAATTAGGTATAAAATAATTTTCTACAGGAAGGAATCAAATAAGTAAACTCAAAACATGACTGAATATTAGGAGTTCCATAAAAAGGGTATTATCTTAAGTTTAATAGGGTTTAGCTCAACATTTTACTCCATGCAGTTAAGCAAAAATTTGGATGTCTACTCCACCAGAGATTAAGAAAGAAAGATGAACTCAAAAGATCATAATTTTCTTCTGACAAAGATCACTGAAAATTTGCTCATAAGAATATTCACTGTTTAAATAAAAAAATTAAAAAGTGAAAGTTATTAAATTCCAAACCTCAAAGATTAAAATATTTTGTTCAAACTGGCAATCATTACAAGACATAATATAGGGCTTGGATTAATCCATATCTTCCCATTGTAGTGTTCTTTTTTTCTGAAACTTTTGCTTTTGCCTTCTCTTGTAGACAAAGTATTGACTATATCGTTTCTACTTCGGCCCAGTATTGCAAATAATATATATTCAAAAATAATTATGTAACAATGTAACTCTGAAAGTACAGTCATTTCACAATTATAAGCCACACCATTTTGATTAAAATTTTACTCCCACCCCGAAAATAAGGCTTACACTCAGGAGCGGCTAATATGTGAAAAATTTTCTGAAATTTCCAACCCTGGAAGTGCAGCCGAGGTGCCGAGCCGAGCACCTACCAGCAAAACTCAGCATTACGCGATTGTTACAAATTGGTTACTGTGTTGCACGGCAGGTGCAGGCGGACTCCGTGCCGGCAGAGCAGGGGGTGGGGAGGGAGGTGGGGGCTCCCTCCTTCGGGCAGTGCAGCCTGGGGGAGAGGTGGGGGACTCCATCCTGCCATCCCCGTGGCTCGGGGGGGAGGCAGGAGCTCCCACCCCTGCCTGCCGCTGCAGGAGCAGGCAGGCTCCGTCTACGCCTGCCACCACCGCCACAGGGGAGCTCCTTCCCCTCCTGCCACCACCACCGCAGGTGCCGGCGGGCTCCATCCCTGCCTGTCACTGCAGGGTAGCACCGGGCTGGGGCGAGTAAACCTGGCGGCAGTGGCAGCCGGCCCCAAGCAGCCCCGCCGAGCAGCCCCACCGAGCTGGGCCACCCGACCTCGTCGGCAGCCCCGTGCTCACACAGGCCAAGTCGAGCCAGTAAACCCCGCGATTCCGCGATTCTGTTACTATTTGGCAACTTCATTGCACGTACGTCCTCACTGTGAACGACAGAGCAGCTTATAATCAGGTGCGGTTTATTTATGGACAAGGAATGAAATGTTGCCGACATCCGGAGATGTGGTTTATAGTCAGTGCGGCTTGTAATCTTGAAATTACTGTAAATAACCAAACTATATTCTTTAACTCAGAGTACTATGCCTTTTTTCATGCCTTCTGTTTCTTCCCTTTATGCCAAAGTGCTGGAAAATCCAGAAGCTGTAGATTGCACTTCTGATACTACAGATTTTATGGATGAAAAAATTGTTAAAAAATCAGGTTTTGGTACCTTACAATGTAAGAAATTGTTTTAGAGTTCTTTCTCCTAGAAAGCAACTAAGAAACTGTGTTTTCTTTTAATTACAGAGTTTTCAGTTTTTACTGGGTCCTAACCTTCAATGTATCAAAGTTATTGTCTTTATTTGGTACAGAGCTGTGACGGAGATGTCAGTGACTTGTGAAACTCTTCCCACCTTTCCACTAATAGTGACTTCATAGCATGCTCTCTTGGAAAAAAACCAGAAGTGTTAGAACACCATGTTGTCAACAATTTACCTAGCTAAAGAAGCTACCTCTAAAAGGTTTGATTTTTATCCTGTGAAGTGAAAATTATAAACCAGTGATATCAAAGATTATAATTACAAGTGCTTATCCAGAAATGTCTCATAAAAATTTTCCATTACATAGCTTTTCCCAAGTACATTTAATAAATCCAAGTTGTCTTTTATGCCTATTTTCTACCTCCATCTTGGTCTTGCTTTATTTTGTTTTCTCTTTTTGACTCTTGTTCCAGTAACTTCTCTCCTGTCTTACTTTTTGATTTATGTGTATGTGCATATGAAAAATAGAATTTGTGTGTTCTTCTTTTTCCAATCCACTTGATACATCTCCTCGTACTATTAAAGGAAGAGCATACGTGGTACCACCTGAAGTTTTCTTGATTGCTATGGGAGTTGAGAATAGAATGCAGGCTGGTGGTCTGCTGTCTGCTTGCAATTCTTTTTAAGAAAGCTGGCAATATCCATAGGAGATGAAACAGGTGTTGTATAGAACATGAATGAATAATAAAGAACTACCTATGATTTAACCTACAAATACAGTACATCTATGATTGAAGATGCTTTTGTGTCAGATTTTGTCATTTTAGGATTACTCTTGCCACTGTTTTGCACTCTCCACAGATACTCAGGATTATTTTGGGTTAGCAACATATACTGTCATATGTTATTCTAAATAAAAGGTTCAAATTAAAGTACCATAATGAGATGAAAACATTGGTTCTTTGGCTCTTACGTACTTTATCAGAAGGTTCTGGTAAAAGAAACACAATGCTGCAAACAAATTACATCATCGGATTAAGGCAAGAATTTGCTACCGCCTAAATCTATGCCAAACTATGGGTTACACAATATAATTTGCCAGTAACTTAACCAAGTGATGCATGGAAAAAATAACTGGTCTATCTATTACATTATAGTACAAAAACCGGTAACTAAATTCAGTCATCCCTAAAACTCAACATCAAGTAAAAAAGCGATAGGTTTCCATACCTATACACAGGCTTAATATAAACTAATAAAACTAATATAAACTAATTAAAGTTTAATTAATATTAAACATATTATTTATTATTTTATTTTTACTTTACATATAAGAATCGTGTTATACTTAGACCTCTGAGCCAACTGTTACATTGCTATGGTAAGGGCTGCCTTTTTGTAAATTTCTCAGAGTATTTGATTTTTTTGATTTTGGTAGGATGGCAGTGCTTGGAAATTCAAAAGTTTTTCATAAGAAATCTGTGTTTTCTACAATCTATGGCATAAAGTTTCTTATCTACATCATTATCAAATAATTAATATTTCTATACAGATAATGCTACTAAACTACATACCAGTTCTCAATTAAAATTCTTAATATCTTTGGATTTTGGCTTAATTTCTGGAGAACAAAAGGGAAGGATATAATATGGTTCAGGTGCAAAACTGAAGCTTACCTATGCAAAAATTTTAGAATGTTTAAAACAATTGTGACTCAATACATCAAATATATTTTAAAGTACATTCTAAAAGTAAGCAACAGAAATGTTAATGCTTTTTTTGAATGGCTTTGCACTGAAGTTTCAGTTTGGGAAATATGGAAAAAAGTAATAAGCTACAGGATGCCTAGGGAAAAATTGTTCATAAGGTCAGAGAAGCTGATGTTTTGAGGTTTATTAAATTGGAAATGTCAAGAGTATTTCCATGGGTAATTGAAAGGACTTAGGGTAGAGTCATAGAAAATGCTGAGATGGAGAGGACCCATCAGGAACATCAAGTCCAACACCTGGACCTGCTCAGGACACCACAAAAATCACACCATGTGCTCAAAAGCATTGTCCAAATGCTTTGTGAGCTCTGCCAGGCTGGTGTTGTGACCACCACTTTCTTGGGGAGCCTGTCCAGTGCCCAACCACCCTCTAGGTGAAGAACCTTTTTGTGATACCCAACCTAAACCTCCCCTGACACAACTTCAGGCATTTCCTTGAGTCTTGTTACTGGTCATGAAACTGAAGAGATTGGTACCTGACCCTCCTCTCCTCCTTGCGAGGCCTCCACTTTGTCTCCTCCATCTCTTCCAGGTTGAACAGACCAAGCGACCTCAGCCACTCCTCATAGGACTTCCCTTCCAGATCCTTCACCATCCTTGTGGCCCTCCTATGGACACTCTCTAATAGTTTAATGTCTTGATGACTTGGTTTAAAGTAGCTACTCAGGACAAAAAAAAGAAAATCAAAGAGATAATTTTAATTATCTTGGTTTTTTTCCTGTGACTCAGAAATAATGACTGCAAATAGTCTCTCAAAATCTCAAATTAAGTTCAATCATCACTTATAGTTCATGACGTAAAAAACTCCTCATAAACCAGCAAAACTCCCAAAGAAAACTACAAAAATAAAATAAAATAAAACAAAATTAATAAATAAAATAAATAAAATATAACATAAAATTATGGTCTACTGACAATATAAGTACACTTATATATTTTTATTTTAATAATTTCCACATCACCACTTTATAGAATTTTATTGTAGATATTTGATAACATATTTTCTAGAGAAAATTATTAAAAACTTTAAGTGGAGGTTTTTTCAATTCTGTTCAGTTTGAAGTCTTGTAGACTTGTGTGTTGTGAAGATTAATTTTAGGGAGTTTGTTACTTATTTTCCATGACAGCAGTATTTATCAGAGTTGCTTACTTTGAACTTTTTAGTAGAGGACAAAATAAACATCAAATTAAGTTAAATTAAAGTAAATGGTATACATTTCCATTATTCTGTCTTTCTTAAACTTTTTATTTCATTAAACTTTTTGAATATGAATTTATTTTGAACGCATTCATTCAAAATATAGAAATAAATATCTCATCCAGAGTTCTGAAAGGTCTTGGTAGATAGCAATTTTTATTGAAGATTTATCATGATTTTTATTGTTGCTTTAATCTGTCAGTAACACTTGAAAGATTATTAATCTGAGTTATTATTTTCTTAAAAATATACAGTAAAGTAACATATCAGCAATAGCTGACATAGCCATAACTACTCAAATAAAATTCAGTATACATATCATTTAAAATATTATAAGTCATAAAACTCAACATAATCAAGTATTCCACAGCTTAGGGCTCCTGTTGCATCTGTCAGGGATTTCCCAACTACAAAAACTATGAATATGGGTAGAACAAGAACCTTTTTGTTAAAGAAATATCACACTACTCTGCTTGAAATAATTCAAGAGTGACTTGCAACTCTTATTCTGGGTATGATTGCATCAATTTTGTGTCAGGAATGTAGTGCTATAACAACATTACTACTTTGGCATTGACAAGTCCTAAAATTATCCTTATTCACTCAAAATCTATGGGCAAGGCATGGCCATGTCTGTGGCTGAGCTGGAGCATGACACTCCTCCAACATAGCTTGGGAAGTGACTGATGCCCCAGGCAGAACTGAAATGGCCTTTGGCCTCATAGGTGTGGTTGGAGGCCTCAGGAGAGATCGTTAAGGATTTATAAAGTCTCTTACAGCCCTGAGAGTGGTACTTATTTGCAAAGTCATTTAAAACTTTGAATCTCTGTGATTATCTTTGAAAGCTACTATATATAATATCATCAATTTTTAATCAGAATTCTCAATAGGGAGCTTGACTCAAAAGCTGATGGGATGACACAACCTACAGTTTTGAGATACTTCTTCAATGATTTGCTTCTGTTTTGAGGGAAATTATGTGCTCGTGAAAATGTTTGTCTCTGTGCTTGCATTGTTTATTTGTCTAGATCATTCAGTCTTGTTTTAATGCTCTTGCAAGCCTCCTACATGACTTTAAAATGAGGCATAGACTCACGTATTGATCTTAATTGTGCATAAAAGTCATGCAGCATATTTAAGTGCACCAGCTGCATTCAAACAGAATTAAATATTGTGCTATACCACTTAGATGGAAGTATTAGTGCAATTAAATCTACAGGATTGAATAATGAGCCATGAAGGATGTTAGTTCCTTGAAAAAATTGTAAACATTTATAGCTACTGTTAGGTACTGAAAATATTTATTGGATGGTCTCACCAATAAAATTAAAATTCTCTTAAAATCTGCAGACTGTATGAATAGTTCTTTGATGAGAATGCTTACAGAGATGACATCCATTAGACATATCAAAAAATTGATTGACTGTTAATGATTACACACATTTTAAAAGGATAATTTGAACAGTTTTATGATTTTAAAGATTGATCAACACACTATGGTAATCCTTAGTTTCATTGCACTTAATAGCTACATGCTGATTCATTAAATTGAGAGTATTTACAAATGCAACACAGATGCAGCTTCAAGCTGAAAATCTGCAACATTACACGAGAGAAATAATTTTAGTTTTTCATTCTCTTCAGTTTTTCCAACGTATAATTTAAGTAATAAAAAAATGAGTAAGTACTACAATCTGTTACCCGCAACCTTCGTGAAGGAGGAATTTTTTGTATTATGCAAAATAAAGACATAAGTGGTTTCTTTTGTATTTTCTTCATACATCTTAATATATTTGCATATGTAGTTTTCTGATTTTATCAAAATAAGATTCTAAGATCAAAATTCACCAATCACATCTTTATCGACTCTATTTTTTGAAAGACTATAATCTATTTAATAAAACTAAACAAAAAAAAAAAAAAAAAAAACCAAAACATTAACTTACCATTAAGACTTGCAAACTGGTCAAGAAATAAAAATGCACTGACCTTTGAGAATTAGTTATGGCAGAGAAGTATATAGTAGTGATAAAATTAAGGTCAAATCTTTTCTGATCAGAGACTACAATGCATTGACTCGACCAGGTCAATGTTTTTTTTACTGCAGCAGATTTTTGTCACAAACTGAATTTTAAAAAACAAACAAACAAAAATTTATGGAAGTACAGTAGTGGTGATAGATTTCTTTAAAGACAAGTTCTAAAAGACACGAGAGAAATTTTGTTTTATTCTTCTTTTCTTCTGAGTATTATGTTTACATTCTATTGGATGGTAATTATGGCCCCCAAAACAAAATAAAATGCACTTTTATCAAAGTTAAATGGTTTTCAAGAAGAATGTAGTTGCTTCATTGGGTCAAATTTTCTTGTTTTTGCAAGCAGCTCCTCCCTTTGTGTGATAGTTTCTGTGATGCTGTGCAATGTTCTCAATTCTCTGCATGGTGTATTCAGATTTTAGACATCTTCGCCTATGCGATTTTTAGTATTTGAGTTTTTAAGTGACGGGCAGTGCAACGCTATGACACTGAAGTACTTTGCAGATAAAGATATTAGACACTTAGGAGTAAGTAAATAAAAGAGTGAGTGAAGCAGAAAGAAAGACAAATTATGCTTGGTGTTAATCTTCTCTAAATCAGGAATTATTATTAATACATGTTCAGACTACTCCTCCAATATCTAAGAATGGTACTTAAAGGAGGTAACTTGGTGAGCATAAGGGTTTACTAAAGTCTTACCGAAAATACAGTTTGCACTCAGTTATTCTAATTAAATGATTTATCACTAGAAATATTATAGCAGTATATATTCACAGGTTTTATTCATGGCATTCATACATAAAATAAGATTTATGTAACTCTCTGTAATGCATATGAGAAATTTTACTAGTAACAGTGTTGTAGTTAAACTAATAATTCAGCTGAATACTGTAAAAAAGTTATAATTACTTAAAAATACTACTTGAATCTTCAAGCTTTTTCTTCTACCAAGATGCAGTACATGTTTCCACATGTACTTTTAAAGGAAAATATTCTAAGAAATTAAATGGTTTTTCTATGGGCTGCTGTTTCACTGTGTGGAAAATTTTACCAGTGAAATCTACTTTTTCATAGAGTAGAAGAGTGGTTTTCTCCTTCCCTACCTCATAAAAGGTTGAATTATCTTGCCTTCAGAATTCATAATCTCCTCAAAAGCAATATATTTTCTTAACTATTAGACAGAAATGAGGTACTTAGCCAGTTAGACACCAGGTTGATCGGCAAAATAGCTATTCTGCTCCTAGCAGGTGCTTCTCTATCTCTACTCATCTATATTGCCAGAGATAGGGAAGCATAAGCAGATCTCTAACACACAAGAATGAAAAATGCTTGTTTTGCTATGCTAGAAAGCTATTTATCATGAACACCATTTTTATATGCTGATAATGTCAAAGCAAAATCCCTGGTGTGACAGAAACTGGTGCTCTAGTGACAGCTGTGCAACAAGCAGTAATTGAACATATTTTAAAATCTATCCCATGTACTGAACAGATTTCAATGTCTGCTTTGTTTAAGGTCCACTGAGTTGTAAAATGGTTGCTTCATTCACACAGATGTTAATATCTCCAGGCTCTTCTTTGTTGTTCCTCATTTGCATACTTGCAGTAAGTGTGCTGCTCATGAAGTCAGACACAGATACTTGTCACTACTCTCTGTTAGAATAATGCATCTTGAGGACAAAATACAAGAAACTGTAATTACACCTCATTAAGATTTAAGGAGAAAAATAATAAGAAACATACAAATAGGTGTTCAGCCACCAGTGCTTCATTACTTTCTTTACAGTTGAAACACCTGTCTCTGATGAATATAAATGACTTAGGGAAAACAATATAGTTTTGAATCAGTTTAAGAGCCTCTCTTTCTCTGTTCATCTATGAACACATTCTAAAGTAATGATCCAATAAGATATTGGAGTTTTATAATATTATTAGATGTTATACTTGATCATTTCATGGTAAAAATTGAAGTTTCATTTAGTTTTATCCATTCTTTGAGAATCACAACATGATTCTGAATACTCCAAAAAAATCCCAAAACCCCCAAAAAAGGCACAGATAAATTAATTAGTAAATAATAAAAATGCCAAGAATGTGTTTGTTGACTGGCTAAAAATTTCAGCCAACAGATTCTAATATCAATGACTATTTGTCTCTGAAGTGCACTATATATCAATCAATTTTACATCATTACCAGCAGGTCAAGGGAGGTGATCCTGCTGGTCTACTCAGCCCTGGTGACACCTTACTTGAAGTGCTGTGTTGAGTCCTAGGTAGTCCTCTTAGCAAAGAAAAACGTGGAGATCCTGGAGTGAGTTCAGGTTAGTGCTACAAAGATGATTAAGAGACAGAAGCATCTCTCTTATGAGGAAAGGCTGAAGGAATTGTGCCTAGTTAGCCTCAAGAAAAGATAACTAGGAGGAGATCTCATCAATGCATATAGGTGTCTGAAAGGATGGTGCCAAGAGGATGGATCCAGACTCTTCTTTGGAGTGATGAATAGAATAAAAGGATAGAGGCAGAAGCTGAAACACAGGAAGTTTCACTTGTACATGAGAAAGAACTTGAACTTCTTTACTGTGAGAGTGACTGAGCACTGGAACAGGTTACCCAGAGGGTTTGTGGAGTCTCCTTTCCTGGAGACACTCAAAAGCCATCTAGACACAATCCTGAGCAATGAGCTCTTAGGAAACCTGCTTGAGATAGAGGCTGAACTAGATAACTTCCAGTGGTCCCTTTCAACCTTACCTACTCTGAGTCTGTGATCAGGATGTGAAATCCCCCATGTTTGGGTATTTAGAGGGAAAAAGAATAATTTTCCTTTACAGAGAACAATAGAAAAACACAATCAGATCATGTTGAACTTATGACATTGTTTTTTTTATTAACATTATGGAAATATCAGAAGACACAATGCATATTGCAGTTGTAACAATGATATAGCGGCTAAAACTAAGATTTGAGTTTCAGGAAGTTGTTATTCTTGTTTATAGATCCACAAATCACGTATTGTAACATTCTCCTCAATTTTTGAAAATTCTTCATGTTATAAAAATCTTTATCCTAAAATTGTTGTACTTATATGCTACAGGTTCTCAGCATTTATTTTTTCAGGTTACAGGTAGACTAGAAATGTCATATGATAGTGTGATGAGTTGGTCCTGTCTGTCTTCCAGCCACCCACTCCAGTTGCTCTCTTACTCTTTTACTTCAAAGGGACAAGGGAGGAAATAAGATGAAAAAGTCTGTGGGTTAAGATAACGAATCTTCCTGTATTTATCAATTAATATCAAAGAAAACAAACACAACTTGCAAAGGATTAATTTACAACAACAAAACAATGAAAACAACTCATTCCCTTCTTTCTCCTTCCATTCCCTTTTCCCCCCGTCTCACTATCACTTCCTCATTCCAGAGTCCTCTACCTCCTTCTTATCTCAAAGCGGTGCAGGTAATGGGGGTAGTGATCAATCCGTAAGAAATCGTCTCTGCCATGCTTTCATTCTCACATTTTCCCTCTCATCCACTGTGTGTCTTTCCCACAGGCTATAGTTCTTCAGGAATTGTTCATATCTTCTTATGTGGGTGGTTTGTGGTCCTTCTCACAGAGGCCATCCATGCAGTATCTTTCTACCAACACTTTGTCACATTCACCAAATAAATACAACCTGCACATTAATTTTACCCATACTGCATATTCCGAAATTACTTTCTCATGGGTATTTAAAATTTATTCCACCTACAAATGGAAATATATGAAGTAGTATAAACCTAGTATTCTGCTACTTACAACTGAACACTGAGATCGTATCCTACTAGATTAAAAGTATTTTTTTGCCTTCAGTGGAATGTTGGGGCATTGACTATAATGAAATGGATAAGGTTAATTGCCAATTACATGGCAACAGCTTAGAGGGTTTTCTGGTAAAAAAACCTGTGTTTTGTTAACCTGAGAAAATTATGTGTGTTGAAATTATTTTGCTCACAGCATGGATGACAGCTGTGCCCAGTTTTCTAAGAGTAAGGAAATTGCCACAATTTGTAACACTGAAGCATTTGAAATTTTTTTACTTCCTAAGAGAGTTTGGATTTTTGAGGGCTTTTTTGTTTATTTTGTTTTTGGTGATTGGGTTGAGTTTGGGATTTCTTGTTTTGTCTTTTGGCAAGAGAAGCTCGGGAAATCTGACTGTTAAAAAGTGGAATCTCAACATACATGTATTTTCATTTTATTCTAAAATCCCACAAGGTATACTTTTACTCTGGTACACTTTTAGTAGAGAGTTAACAAATTTGAGCAAATAACAGTTAGCAGCATATATACATGAGGATTATGTAAACCACTGTGGTAATTGTCAGAGTTAAACAGGTTAGTGGGAGCTGCTAAAAGAATACAACAAGCAAAAGTGCCTAATGACACCAGGTAATGAGGATTAATGGGACCACACTTAGCATGATCAGCAAGGTGCCTAGTAAGTAGGTGTGACTATAGGCAAAAAAAAAAATAATCAAGATCAGCAATAGTTCATGTGAAATATCACAATCCAAATTACCTTCAACAGAGAGGGGTTGGAAAAACCTGGAAATTCAGCACTATTGTAAGAAACAAAAACCTGTTCTCAGAGGAGAAGGCAGAATGAGTTGTTTGTCAGTCCTAACTGGAGGTTAATGATACAGATGTTATCACTACTATGAGATGAGTGTCTATTTTGAGGTTTTTTTTGAGAACTATTACTGATATTACTGAATGGAGCTAAGATGGAGTTTAAGACCCTAGAATCAAAAGGTCTACACCCTATTTGTGTAAACAGAAGTTAAGAGGTCCTTAATGCCTTAAAAATCACAAAAGACACAGGCTTTGATTTATTTAAACAGGCACTCAAACAGCATTAAGTACTTTTTGAGATGCCTTGTAACCATCCTCTTGCTACTTGGGTCATGAGTCTCCTCTATCCTATTTTCCTTCTTTGTGTAGCTGTTGCCAATAGGCCAGAGTATTTCAGATAGTGTTAGATACCCATGTTTATCTCCTAGTCGATGTAGTCAATGAAACCAAGAAGACAAATTTGACTCCTCCTGAAGATCTTTACTGTCTCAGTTCTGGTATTTTGGAGTGGAGCTGAGAGCTGTGACATAGAATCTACATACTTTCATGTACTAGATAGGTAACTGTATGCCAGCCATATTATCCTGTGGTGTCTCACATGACATGAAATGTCTGTTTTAGCCTGAGTCTCATGTCCATTCTCTATAATGGGAATTAAGACATCTAACTGACAGGCAGAACCCTCATATATGTTGCAGCAGACCTCTCATTAGGGGTAGAAATAAGTCAAGACGCAGACCCTCATCCAACAACAGGGAAAGGGGCACAGTTTATTCTCCTTGACAGCTCAGCTGACTCTAACTACGGCAAGCTCCTACCATAGGGGCCAACTGCAAACTCTGACTGCTGGTTATTTCTTACTGGACTATGACTGCAAGTATTGGTTTGTAGACTCTGAACACAGCTTTCGCCCAGCTCAGCTATGGCTGCAGGCTCCAACAGCAGCTCCGACACCGTCAGACCCAGACTGGCCTCATAGCAGGTCTTTTACTGCAGCAACTCTTTTCCTTGTTTCATTCTTCTTTGTGTCTTTCTGGACCATTACTTCTTCCGGGCTCCCCCAAGATCCCCCTAACCAGCCAACCCACCCTTTTTATCACACTTGTCTATTAGTCACAGCTGTGACCCATTAAGGGCAGGGCTGTTCCCCTTCTTTGGTAACCAGCTCAACTGTGTTTTATCAGGAGCAAGGTCGCCTGTGATCTCTTCTTCTACCCCAACACATATAGATATCTAGATATAGGAGATTTTTTTAAAATTTTATTTAAGTGATTTATTATTAAATCCACTCCTATTCAGTAGGCTAGATTTCTTGGTCTTGCCACAGTTGCCTAATGCTTTTTCAAACATCAAAGGTTACATAGCCTAGTAACTCACTGACATGTCAGGTAGGGCCTGGATCCCTCACAAATCTCCTTTGCTATAGCATCTTCCCCATGCAGAACTCTTGAAGACCTGTGAGATATAAACAGCACTAGGTTCTTGTGTTGTGAGGTTTAAGTAATTAAACCAAACCTATAATTTTTTTCTTCCCCTGTATTTTTCCCCCCTATATTAATTGTATATTCAAATAGCTCAATTTATTTAATTTCAGTTTTCTTGGGAGAAATGGGGAATAATAGTTTGTTGCACCTTTTTACAGTAGAGCTCTTGAATTATCCATGCCCCACTACTGTTAAAAAACTGCAGCAGTTACAGTGGATAGTGTAGAGAAAAAAAGCTCTTTAACCCTTACAATTATTAGTGATTATTAATGATTCTATCATTATATTAACACTTTCATGTGGGGAAAAAAAAAAACGAAAGAAAAGGTAGCAAAAATTAAGGGAGAATTATTCCTCATTTAACTTTTACAGCAAAGTACAGACAAGGAAGACTGAAGAGAATGGAGTTTGTCAGCAAATTGCACAGCCAATCCAGAAAAGACCAGAAAATAAGATAATTTAGATCAGCTTCTTTAGAACAGGAAACATTAGCTGTTAACTCTGTAAAGTTTCAAGTCTTTTACCTCTGACTAATAAAAAAGTACTTCTATAACTTGTATGCAGGTGCATTGAGAACATTCAATTCTCCATCTAGTGGAGGTATTTACTTGGTCACAACATTCTAGCTCACTCATGTTTTGTAGTTTTGTTACCAATGTGATTCAAAGGCCTAGACACAGGATTATTTTCCAAGCCATCTTCAATTAACTTTCCACTTTACTGGCCAGATTTGTAACTCCATTGCACATTAAATACTTAGAGGAGAAAGATGTGTGTTGTTTTTCTCCACTATCATCACTGCATTCTTTTTCGAGTTGTGGTTTTTTTTGTTTGTTGGTTTGATTTATTTGGGGTCTGGGAGGGTTATTGGTTTTTTTGGTTGGTTTATTGAGGGGTTAATTTTAATCTATAGTTTTATCTATGTGTTTCTTGATGATACTTGGTCTAAAATATTAGGATAAGTTTTATAGAATGATATACAGGGTCAGCCTCAATGGAATATTTTTTGCTATTATGAACATTACCTAACCAATTTGGATTTACTTGTCTTTTTAAGGGCCAATCACAATTTATCAGATTGATTCATTCGCCCACATCCTTCACTGACTCTCCACATCATCCAATATATTTTTCTGATTGCTTAAGTTCCCATCACTTTAAAGTGCCAGCACTTTTTTTTCTTTTTTCCTTGCTGGAATTCATGTGAAGCCACTGGAGAGAGCACATTTCTTAAAGTACAGCAAGAAATAGAATTTCATCGAAGTTGTTTGCATCAATTAAACTATTGACCAGAGTCTAAAATAAAACCAATTGAGAAAATCAGAAAGTGCTATTAACCACACCAAGTCCAACTCTGGGTAACTCCCTCTCTTTGCAAAAAGCTAATGTGAATTTAAAATATGAAAGGTCCAATTCTTCTAATTAAATCATAACATTGGAAATAATCTCACTTTTTTGAGATACATGTAAGTCTAACCAAAAGTTGCTGTGTAATATTAAAAAACAGCAGACACTTCTTTCGTATACACAAAAAATAAACATTAAATTGGAAAACTAAAGTTGTGATAAAGCACATAAATATATTAAAAACCAGAACATTTAAATTTTAAACTACTGTGATGGGGAAGAATGTTTTGTTGAAGTAGCTATCAGTCTGTTAAAGAACATTTCCACAAATAATTGGCTGTAAAATTATTACATTTTTTAGATTTTCATGTAGGCGTAACAGGCCAAGTCATTACAATGTCATCTACAATAAAACTCTCCAGTGAAAATAACAGACAATCTCAGGAGGCTATTTCCATTACTGATGCTTCTATAAGACTTCACTGAGACCAAAACCAACATGGATAATAATTGACTAGTACATCTCTGAATTATATCTTATTAGTATTTATGTCATTCATTTTAAGGCACAAATGGATCAGTCACCACCTCTTGCTTTTTCCTTCATTGTGTGTAGTTATAAACTTAGACATCAAAATGTAATATTTTTATAGATAGTAGAAAATGGTATACACTTTACAAAAACAACTCCATCTCAATTTCCTGGGTGTTTTTGTTTGTTTTTGTGTTTTGGGTTTTTTTTTTTTTTTGGTGACTTTGACTTTCTTTTGTTTTGTTATGGTTTTGATATGAGTGTTTCAAGTGGAATCTATTTAATTAAGTTTTCTGTAATTTATTCAGTCTTCTTTGAACACTGGAAAGATACAGCTATATTTAAAATTATATTTATCCCATTTGGAAAAGAAATCTTAGGAAGTTTTGAAAAGCGATCAATCCTTTGGTAGGAATTCTTAACTTAGATTAAGTTAAGAAAAGTAGCTTATTTTCAGGTAGCTAAAGTCCTAGTCATCGTTCTTCAATTCTGAATCTTTGGAAATCAAGAGCAAAAGTCTCCACTTTAACAGGAAAACTAGAAAGCACATAGAGCCACCTCTTCAGTCTCTAAAAATTTAAGGAAATGTATCAAGTAGAAATTATCTGACTCATTTAATTTATTATTTTTTTTTATTCTTTAGTTCTTCAGAAGCAAATATATGACTTATCTATCTACTGTTCCTCAGTTATTACCAATCTCAATTAGAAAACCATCTTTTTATGATTTGCTGCATTGAAGCATTACTGTTCACTTTAGTTTTTTAATATTGAAAGCCATTTTGAGTTATTCAGTCATAATTTTATCATGTATTTTATCTTCCAACTAGATACTGGAGATTCTAATGACTGTGCATGATTAAGAGCCACCAGTGGTGGATGGAGTAATTACTCTACTTTTTCCCCGGTACAATATTACTGCTGAGAGCTATCTATTCTTTCTGTGGTTCACTGGTAGCAGCTAAAATATGCGATGCAAAATAAATTGTGCCCTCTAGAAAACATTGGTAGTGGCAATGGTGATGGTGTTTCTGTTTGGTTTTTTTCCTGTTTTTGTTGCTGTTATTCTTGTGGATCAGTTGCTTTAATTAGTTAAAATAATTTTAAATAAAGTTTTCCCAAATTTAAACAAATTATTTATTTTCTTTTACACAAGTTTCCAATCACCTCCATGTTTGTAACAGGCAGGCCAATCAAAATATGGTGAACTGCCAATAGCATACTGAAGGAAAGAAAGGCTGAGTGGGTAGGTGCAAGATGTGTGATGATTTATCCCTTTATTCCAACATCCACAAACAAGATCTTCAATGCACATACTCTACTAGGTTTTTTTTACCATTCATAGACAGAAATAGTCTCATCCATAGGGCAACTTACTTATGTGTATGATATCAACCTTAAAAGTAGATGAATTGCCTCCGGAATTATCTATTTCCTTTCATGGATCATAGAGAGCTTAGATCACTAATTTATCCTCAGCACTTAATTTATAGCTAGAAGAAATTAAATTAAATATATCCAGGACATAACATTTAACTAAAAATACAAAACCATGACTGGTAATAGTTTAATACTAGTTTCATGAGGAAGATTATAAACTTGACAATTTAAATATCATATATATTAAATAAAAATTAAATTGAAGCCTTATGTTTTCATCTGCCCATGTGAAGCAGTTGTATGCTCTTTGAGATGTGATGTGAGAGAAAATTGTTGAGTCTGACAAATCAAACATTGGATTTAGAGGAAACCTGCACACATCTGACCTGGCAGATAGAGACCACCTAAAATATTATAAAATTATTTCCAAAAGAAGTGTCACTATTGCGTTTGTACGATTGGAAGCAGACATTAAAAAGCCCTGGATTCCAATACACAGTAAAACAAGCAAGCACTATTACTAATCTAAGGACTCTACCAATAACAAACTGCAGAACTGTAATTATAAATGTAATCTAGCATACTCCAATTAAGGCTATCATTATCTCAAGTCCCTCAACACCTCAACTATATGCCAAGAAGTGGCTTTGGGTGGGCGCTGCGGACACACAGCTGCTCACTGAGTCCTCTCCTCCAGAGGACAGGGAGATAACAGAAGGAACATGAAAAATGATAGATTGTGTTAACAGTAGTTTCTTAGGAGAAGCAAAAGGTGCACATACAAATGAATAACAAATAAAAAAAAGAAAATAATTTATTCAGTGCATCCCATTGACAGGCAGACATTTACTGACTCAGAAAGCATGGTACGAGCATGTGTAATAGCTTAGATAGACAAGTACCATCACCACTAATGTCCCTGTCTCCTCCTCCTTTCCTTGAACTTTTATTGTCAAGTACAATATAATGTGATATTGAATATTTCTTTGATAAACTTAGGTGAGGTGACCCAGCTGTGCCCTTCCCACTTTTTTGCCCATCCCCAGACTACTCATTGTGTGAGAAAAAAATAGTTTAACTGTGCAAGCAACAGGAAATGTTGGGAAAAAGATCATCCAATTTAACCCCACTTCTAAGGCAGAGGCAACAGAAGCTTGTTGGCAAGGACCGTGCCCTTTTGTGCATGGGTGGAGATTCTACAGCCTGTTTGCATAACCTATACAGTTTGATTGCTTTCACAGTCAAAAAAGTATTCTCTCATGTTCAGATGGAATTATTTCTTCTCTATCATCTCTTGCCCTAGTAGTGAACACTTCTGAGAGGAACCTGTTTCCTTTTTTCTCATTCCCTCTCATCCAGTTTTTAAACACACTGATAAAATCTCTGCTGAGCCTTCTCTTTTCCAGAGCAGAGTTGAAGTTCTCCCAGCCTGTCATAATCCATCATCAAACTGTCAATGTCAATGAAGATCTAAAATAATATCCAGTAAAAATCCTTTATAATCAGCTGTCAAAAAAGCTTGGAACCACTAACTGAAGCCCTCTTAGGTCAAAAGGTCCATACTCCAATTGTCAGCTTTCAGGTCTGTACTCCACCACTTTGGCTATATATATTCAATATTTTCTTGCCAGTGTGTCTAAGAAGAAACAAGTTAAGGAAAATGGTGTGAAACAATTTGCTGAAAGCCTAGTTAAACAAAATCTACCGTACCTCTGATGTGGACAGAAAAAGTTACTTCATTGTAGAAGGTGATTAGCTTAATCAGGCAGGATTTGCCTCTAGTAAATCTGTTCTGACTTTTCCCAAACACTTCCTTCATTTGCCATGGACTAAAGAACAAAAAACAGGACAAAATCACTAATTGCTTCAATACCACAGATATAAATTGAATGGGATAAGCATATGATTAAATTGAAGTAATTTTAGCTTAATAAATTATATAACAATAATTCTCATTATTTTTCATATGTTTTTATTGTATTTTTTCACCAGTCAATCCATTTGCATAAATATGTCATTATTAACTTCAAAATCATCCAGTGAGTCTGGTAGACTGACCTTTTAATTGCTACTATTCATCTCAAAATAGGTTTTATTAAGACCAAAGGGGAAGTTTATAATCAACCAATGTGAAGTACTAAAGAATTCATACTGGTTCAATTTTGGAAATTAAATGCATTTTATTTTATTGTGTGAATTCTAAAATATAATCTATATTATTAATTTGCTTTCTAAATCATTCAATTGGCTTCTGTATAATTGTTATCCCCAAGGAACTCAGGGGAAAAAAAAAAAAATCAGTCTTTTGAGAATCATAATAAAGAAGCCTGCTTCAGGACTGTTTTACTGTCCCTAAAGTAAAACAGTTCATCTAAGTAGAAGCAGAATTCAGAATCTTATTTCTCCCTTAGAACACTAAGGCTATTAATGTTTGAATCCTGCAAGCCATATAATCAATAAAAGATAAAATATTTCAACCTAGTCATAGTAAGAATACAATGCTTGATTACAGAAGTTTCACAGGGAGAAAATGATGAAATATATATATCTCATATATCTTAATTATTGCTTTTTATCCAAAGCAGGTGAAAAAAAATTTACTCAACTGTCCATAATTTTAATAATATTATGAACAGGAAAATAATATTTACTTTAATATTGGTAAGAATTTCTGAGTATGTTTTATATCTATCAGTATACTTTCAGGATGCTAATTTTTTGTCATATAAAATTCTTTAATATGTCAAAATTTAGAAATTTTACTGTACTATGGCATTAACACTTAATTGATTTGAGCTAGAGAGTGAATCATGAGAAATAATTTTTTCAAACTTTAGACACTTAGTCTTTATCTTTTTGCTAAACTCTTGCTCTCTTTTCCCAAATCAGAAAGTATTCTCCTTGTACATTGTTTGGGCAAAGATGAGTACTTAAAAAATTATTAATGAACACTTCTCTCAAAAAAGTTATATAATCTCCTTCTAGATCTACCTGTATTTATCTTTCGGGAAACACTGAGGGCAGAGATGTGTTGCAATTCCGATATCTCTGTGGCCCTTAGTCCTCATTGTTGCTAGAGGCAAATGCTGTCAGAGAGCTCAGGATGAGAAACAAAATTTCTTGGTAACTATGTGCACTTGTTTTTCTAACAAACAAAAATAAGACTTATAATTTCTTAATATTTTGTTTCTTAGAAAAGATAATGGATCAACAACAAATGTGGGAATGACTAACAATTCTGTGTATTATGACATTTGAAGTGAGTTTGATGAGTCTGGAGGGAAGCAAAGACCCTGAATTTTGTAAGAATGACCTTTCATCTTTTTAAGAGTTGGTGAATGAGAACCCGTGGGTAAACTGTCTTTGGGGACAAAGGGGCTGGCCAAAGCTGGCAACTACAAGGCCATTTTTCTCAGAGTTTAAGAACTCTCTGTGTGTAGGAAATCAAATAATGTAGGCTGGAAAATGGCATGACTGAGCAAGAATCTCCTCCTCAAACTGAGGAATAAGAAAGAAATGCATGGACAGGAGGCAAGGATAGGTGATCTGAGGACATCATTAGGTGTGCAGATGGCATGAAGTGAAGCAGTGTAGTTGATATGGACAAACTTGAGAATTGGGCTTTTGAGAACCTCATGAGGTTCAACAAGTCCCAGTGCAAGGTGGTTTTCCTTTTTGCCCACCTACTACTCAGAGTGGAGCAGATATCTCCACTGCAGCCCATGGAGAACTCTGCTGGACTGGTAGGCATGCCCTGAATGAAGCTGCTGCCTGAAGAGTCCAGTCCAGGAGCTGGTTTACTAACAGGACTTGTGACCAATGGGGGACCCACACCAGAAAATCTATTCCTGAGGGTTTGTATCCTGTTGAAAGGGTCACGCTGAAGCAGTTCAGTAAGGGCTGCAATCTTTGGGAAACACTCAAGCTGGAGAAGTCCAGGAAATACTTATTGTAAATACTTCATCTCTCTCTGTTGAACACTCTAGTCATTACAGATAAACATATTCTCCCATTCTCCCAAAACCAGCTCAAACCTTCTCAGAAACAATAAATTCATTTCTGTTGTCCCACATTCTCTTTGAGTACTTCTACCAGTGTGCTATTGAAAAAGAAGGATAAAATATCTATATTCACATTTTCTGTTCTTCAAAGGAGACAGGAATATTTGTGCAGAAATGTGAAATAGAAGCATGAACCTATGTAGTTTCTTTCCTTATTTTCATTTATGGGTAAATGAAATGAGAACATATTTCTCACTGGAACTTTGTGGAAGGAATATAATTCTTCTTGCATGTATATAGATAGAATACACAATTAAATGCAAGTGCAATGTGCAAACTTGATAAAAACAACAAAAGAAAACTGTGAAGATTCATCCCTGTGAACGCAAGGAATATTTCTAAGAAAAAAAAAACCAAAACAAACCAAAAAACTCTAAAAAACAAAAACAAAAACAAAAGCAAAACCAAAAACTCAATAATACTATCACACAGAAGAGTATGCACTATGATTATTTATCTCAGGTTGTTTATAGATTTTTAACCTTTGAAATATATTTATTTATGCCATTTCTTTTTTTTTTTTTTAATCATAAAAGTATTG
Organism: Catharus ustulatus; assembly: GCF_009819885.2. Lineage (NCBI taxonomy): Eukaryota > Metazoa > Chordata > Aves > Passeriformes > Turdidae > Catharus > Catharus ustulatus. The sequence goes on from NC_046222.1 coordinate 67,059,169, forward strand.
CATCATAAATCTATGAAAAAGATACTTGTTTTCTTTCTTTACAAAGATTATCCTTAAATGACACTGAGACAGGATTCTAGTTACTAAAAATTTCTGGATTTCAGTATGGTCTTTGTACTCTCTCTTCTATATACTATCCAGTCTAATCTAACAATGTTTTATCAACAACAAGGTTTTAAAGAATTCAGGAAAGATTAATTACAGGAATACTCAGTACTAAAATCATCACAAAGTTAGCAAATTACTTGGACTACTGTCTGATTATTAATGTGTTCTGCTCAGTTTTTCCATTTAATCTTAACCAAAACATCTTAAAAAGACATCTAGCAAAAAACATACCAGAAATTATTTTGATTCAATAATACACGTGTACTGTACACAATCTTTAAATTCTTATTTGTTAACTATGGTAAGAAAACAGACAATCCAAGCAGATGTCATTAAAGACTGGGAATCAGTAAATGCTCTGCAAACAGTGCTCGCAGAAACAACCACGTTTATCACTTCAATCTCCGATGCTTTAGTGGAATCAGAATTTGCATTTCAGTGATTTCTATCCAGTTAGTGAGATTTATTAATCCCTTCTATTCTTCTTGGGATACTTTCTATTTATTTGGAGGATAAGAAAAGATATGCATTTTTACTTCATAACTATAGCTTTTAGAACTAAAAATTAAAATCCTTGGTTAAAAAGTATCTGCTTGTTCAGATCCAGTTTTGGGGAATTTGTTGGTTTACTTCTTTGAATTTTTTTCTGGATTTGCTTGGTTTCGGTTGGGTTTGTATATTTTGTTGTTGTTGTTTGGTTGTTTGTTTGGATTATTTGTTCGTTTGTGGTTTTGTGGTTTTGGTTTACTTTGGTTTCTTTTGTGGGGGGCGGGGGCTTGGGATTGGTTGTTTTGTTTTTGTTTTGGTTTTTTGTTTATTTATTTTTAATGGGGGATGTTTTTTTTCTGCTGTTGTTTGATCATGGAGTTCTTTTATGTTTATTTTCCAAACAAGTCACATTCATGTAACTGTTGCAATAGCAACCTGTTCAGTGGACTAATGCATGTCAACAAAGCTATTAATTTTTTGATGGATTGTAGTGTTGACTGCATGAATACACAGTAATATTTTATAGGCTTTTCATACAATGCAAGCATATAAGATTTTTCAGATAATAAGTGTTGTATGTTGCTTTTCCTAACAGATTTTTTTTTTTAATTCAGTTAGCCACTATTCACTTCCACTGCTTTCTCTTCATTAGAAGATTTTATGGTTGTTGGCTGGGAAGTCATAGTATATGTAAACAGGACCAAAGGACTGTATATACCAAAGATTTAAAAGTGAGCTTCCTCATGTAAGGCACAACATCCTCTGAGGCTCTGAGGGTACATTTTAGCTTTAATTTTTAAATTATTGTCTGCAAACCAAGAGGAATTTGATGTCTGCCTGAATGAACATTAAAAGATATATGTAGGACAAAAATAGCACATTTGTAAAAGTGCATTTTTGTGTATGTGTGTTTTATTACACATGCAAGTATATGCACTTTGAACAGATCCGCAACACATAAAAGGCAGGTACCATAGGAGGCATTTTTGACATCCATCTATGTTCACTAAGGGTGCTAAATGCTGAAATGGAACTGGATCACAATTCTATCACTGATAAAGATAATAACACACAATATAAACTCAGGGAATATACAGTAATTTCACGAATACAAGCCGCACCAATTTGACCAAAATTTTGGTGGAAACCCGGAAGTGCGGCTAATATTCCGGGGCGGCTAATCTATTAACAAAATTCTAAAAGCTGCCAACACGGAAGTGAGAGCCCACGGCAGCCCCAAGCCAAGCTGGAGCCCGGCCGGCCCCGGCTGAGGTGGGAAAGCCTGGCAGAGGCGGGGCCAGCAGTGTGGGGGGCGGGCGGCAGAGCCTGAGCCAGCAGGGCGGGTGAGCCCGGGAGAACTGGGGCTAGCAGTGCAGGGGAGCATGGCAGAAGCAGGAAGGCCGGCGGGTGGGGCTGCCTGGCAGCGGGGGAAGCCCAGCATAATCGGGGCCAGCAGCGTGGGGGAGCCCGGCGGTGCGGGGGCCTGCAGTGCCGGCCAGGGCGAGGAAACGCGGCGGCGGTGCAGACGGGAGGGGGCGGCCGGCGAGCCTGGTGGCGGCGGCGGCAGCCCTGCCGGCGGGGCGAGCGAAAGCGGTGCTCGCGAAAGCGCCGCCCGGCGAGCGAAAGCGCCGCCGCTCGTGAAAGCGCCGCCGCTCGCGAAAGCGCCGCCGCGAGCCACGAAAGCGCCGCCGCGAGCCGCCGCGAGCCGCGAAAGCGCCGCCGCTCGCCGCCGCGAAAGCGCCGCCGCTCGCCGCGAAAGCGCCGCCGCGAGCCGCCGCGAAAGCGCCGCCGCGAGCCGGGAAAGCGCCGCCGCGAGCCGCGAAAGCACCTCCGCGAGCCGCGAAAGCGCCGCGGGGCGGGCGCGGCGCTCGCGAGGCGCGGCGCGGGGCGAGCGAAAGCGGCAGCGGGGCGAGCGAAAGCGGCAGCGGGGCGAGTGAAAGCGGCAGCGGGGCGGACGGCGAGCCCGGCGGCGGCAGCCCTGCCAGCCGGGCGAGCGAACGCGGCAGCGGGGCGGTGCTGACGGGAGAGGGGGGCCAGCGAGCCCGGCGGCGGCGGCAGCACCACCCGGCCAGCCCCGCCGAGCCGTGGCGCTGAGCTGGGCCACCCGGCCCCGTCGGCAACCATGAGCGGGTCGAGCCTGCCTGGCCCCGCCCCGAGCCAGTAAAGCCCGCTATGCCGCGATCCTCTTACTAATTGGCCAATTTGTGAAAGCTGCGCACGGATTCTCGCGACGAACGAAAGTGCGGCTAATATTCGGGGTGCGGCTTATCTATTGACAAAGACAGCAACATTGTCGAGGCACCGGGGGTGCGGCTTATAATCCGTGCGGCTTGTATTCGTGAAACTACTGTACATAAAAACCAGACTTAAGCCTGTTCTCACAGACATTCGTGAGTGGAGAAATACACTCTGACATATGACGAGAAGTTTATTGTTCATAAACAATTACATGTTATTTAAGTATCGGTTTAAAAATAAAAACCTTATTTTTTCAATTATTTTAAAGTTCAAGAATAAACAAGTATAAAAAGTTAACAATACAGAATGTAATTAAACTCCAGTATTATGTGGAGATTTTGAAAAGGCAGGCATTACTAGTCGTTCATAAAGGCAATTTTTCACTAAGAATAATTATAATTAAAAAGGATAAGGAAAAAAGCAGTAAAATAATTTGATAATATGTATAGTTTGATGGAAGTAGTGGAAATGTGTATTCACCAGCATGTAGTGAGTTCACTAAGGTAAACACTGAAATATGGTAACAGGATTTAATAATTTAGGACTGTGCTGTCATTCATGTGAGACCTGGACAGGATAGATTTGGGTGGAGAGGAACTGTTTGAAGTTCAACAAAATAAGTGCAGGGTCCTGCACCTGGGGAAGAATAACTCCCTGCACCAGGAGAGGATGGGAGCCAATCTGCTGGGAAGAAGCTCTACAGACAAGAATCTGGGGGTCCTGGTGGACAACAAGCTGTCTGTGTCTGTTGCACACAAGCAGTGTGTCCTGGTGGCCAAGAAGGCAAATGGTATCCTGGGATGCCTTTGGAAGAGCATGGCCAGCAGATCAAGAAAGGTGATCCTGCTCCTCTACTCGTTCCTGCTGAGGCCACATCTGGAGTGAAGTGTCCCATTCTGGGTTCTTCAGCACCAACAAAATGTGGAACTACTGGAGAGGGTCTAGTGAAGGGGAATGAAGGTTAAGGGACTGCATGATCTCTCTTATGAGAGTTCCACCTGTATATGAGGAAAGCTTTCTTTACTCTGAGGGTGATTGATCACTGGCACAGGTTGACCAGAGTGGTTCTAGAGTGTTCTTCTCTGAAGATACTCAAAACCACATCTGGACATCATTCGATGAAGCTTTTTTTAGGTGAATGTGCTTTAGCAGAGGGGTTGGACTAGATGTTCCTCCACAGAATCCTTCCAAAACTCCATTGCATAATTCTATGGTTTGAAACACAGACTACCCAGTTTTATGACTAGCAATAGTCAGTCACAGATACACTCATAATATGTCATAATATAAACAATCACTTCTGAAACTTTGGGGCAGAGCTTAGTCTCTGAACTGTTGAGATAAGGTCTTTCCCTGTAGCATAAAAGTATAGGATTGACCACATGAATTATGGGACTTGGGGAATTCTTCTCTCCCCAGCTATCAGGATATTGTATTTCATGGAGCTTCATTGGATCAATGACACACCATAATACTCGAGAAAATAAATGGTGTGTATTAGAATATCTGCATATATACAGAACTATGGGAAAATGTTCTCCCAGCTGCAAAAACAGACAAGCAAGCTTCTTTAAATTCACAGCCTTCCTATGCCAGATGATTCATTATGAAGGCTGAACATAAAGGAAACATTAACATTGTGCAACTGAGCTGATGAGAAATTTAATTTCAGGTATTGTCTTAAAAAAAAAAAGATTTAGAAAAGACACTAAAACCAATATGTTATATAAGAACTTAAATTATATTAACAATATTTTAATATATTTTATTATGTTTATATATATTTTATCATATTCTATTATACTTAAATGCTTTCTCTTCTATCTTTTTAATGACCTATGCTTTCAGAAACTAGTAATAAAATATATTTTAATGAGAAAGGATTTTACCCATGGTAAAATTAGTGCCAAAATGACCTCAAAAGTATTCCATAATTTTGGTTCATTTACATGCAACTACTGGAATAGTAATCAATAAAAAAGTAATAAAAATAATGGTCAAGAAATTTGTATTTTAAAGATTTTTTTATTCTGATACGGTTTTGATTTTGGAGCTCTCACATCTTGAGCAATTAAAATACTGGATTTTTTTTTTAAGATTAAACAAAGTATTTCAGATTAAGCTATTTTTAAATTTTAATTTTATTTTATTTTTATTTTTTAATTTTTAATTTTAAATTTTTAAATTTTTTAAATTTTAAATTTTTATTTTTAATTTTTTACATTTTTAAATTTTTAATTTTTAAAATTTTGGTTTTTAGTTTTTTTATTAAAATGGGAAGAAATAAGAACAAACTGAATAAAATCAGCAATTTCCTACTATTTAATTTTAAATTTTGCTTTTAAACAGAAGCATCTAACAGCTATTATTTTAATTCAGAATATAACAGTGTTACTGCATTTTTAACTGTATGGTAGGTGGAAATGTTATGAGGATGCAGGAGAAGGAAATCCTTTCATAAATGCATAACTAATGATGAGGACATTAATTTTGTCCAATAGATAGTGAGTGTCAAGGTTGCATGGAAGATTGTCCAAGCGCAAATCTTGGCATTTATGGTGACTGAAGTGTGCTATGAGGTGTAGCATTCACACACCATACTTTGACCTGGATGTGATGAAGGCATAAATCACTGTGGCAGGACAGCATGCAGACACCTGGCCTAGAAAAGGGCTGTGTGGAGTGGGGAACAAGAAGAGTGTGTTTGGAAAATATAGTCAATAGAGGGTGCAGCATACTGGAGGCATCAGCCTAATCTCTCTGGCCTAATGTAAAATGGGTTGTGAGTTTGACTTTATTCTTGGCACACTTTTGCCATTTCTTTTGAACCAGCTAGCAGTGTTAATGATTCAGAAGTTCAATAATAAAGAAAAGATTTTTTTTTCTCCCTACATATTCAGTCTAGGATGCAATCTGACTATAATAATTGATGGAATAGCTTCTCAAACTGTGTATTGACAAATACGCTCCATTTCAAGATGAGAATATTTCAGTATGTGGACTCTAATGACTCCAACTGTATTTTTTTCTCTCTGTTGCCTCAGTAGGAGAGCTAAGAAGGGGAAAGGGAAAGCAGGTATCAAGTTTGAAAATAAATATATCTACTAACACAGAAATTTCTGATGAAATGATAAAACTGAGTTTTACCTGGTTGTGCAGAAGTAATAATTTGACAGAGGAAAAAAGAGTTCTAATATTTTTTTTGTCTCCCTGCACCTTTAGCTCCTCTTATATGCACAGTGAATAAATGTTTCTTCTTGTTGCCTGGAATTGTAAGGAAGACTGGACAATGAACTTTCACGCTCTACAGCCAGCACATAAATATACAATAAATATTTAAACTATGAACTTGGTAAAATTCTTTAGGGGCTCTTGAACACAAAGACAGTGTGGGCAATTGCAAAGCTCTTTCTTTCCTTAGATGTATTTGTTAATAGTAGTAATAATATAAAAAAGGTAGAATCAACATGTATGACGGTACCATTAAATAATGTTTTGCAAGCTATCAAAACACTAGTTTAAGGGTCTTAGTTCAATAATTCTTGATTCACAGATGCATTTTTCCTACAGCTTAAATATAAAAACCATGACTATGTTCCATAGGAGTTAGTAGAAATTAGCTACATGATTTATGCTAAGAATCTATCTAGGTTTTTTGAAAACCAGGAAATGTTTTCTGAAATAAGACATTTTTTCAATAAAATAGTGGCTGAATTAAGAAATCTGAGAACTGCATTTGAGAGACAGGAACAAACATTTAATATATTCAGAAAAGTTTCTAATGGGGACTCATTTTATGACTTATTTCAAGTTTTTGGGGTCCAGAACGTTCCATTTGTTGAAGGACAAAACAAGGACATATTATTTATCTATGTTTAAACTCATGGAAATAAGACCTAACATATTCTGTATAAATCATGGTAAACTGGCAGGGTGAAAATCACAGAGAGTATTTTTCAGATCATTCTGCTTCAGACTGATCATTAAGCTGACACACATTTCATTTCAGGTTTGTATTTTTAAATACTTACAACAGCTGTGTGCTAGAGATTTATGGATTGTAATTTTCACTGTATTATGAATAATGAGCAATGAATATTTAATATTTTTGTATATCATTCTCTATCATACTTTAAAAGGGTAAAAAAAAGAGAAATACTGACTTTTTCATTTTCAGTCTTTATTTCCATCAAGTTGTTCTCAAAAATCTGGTGAGTATTCAAGAAGTGATGGGTGTTTAGGAAAAAAAAGTATAACCAAGTAAACATTGAAAGTCTGTTGCTGTTTTTCAGTAAAAATGAACCCAAATTTTCAGTAAAACTTATCTGACTTTGAAATGCATTTATTCATCGCTAATATAATAAATGTATTAAAATGAAGAAGTACATTGACATTCACGATAAGTCAGATATATTTTGCAATTGTCCTAAATAGTAACTATAATGAAAATATGATTAGTCCACAAACAAAAAAAATCACACCCAACCAACCAACAACAACAACAAAAAGATCGGGATGAAATAATGAACCAGCTTATAGAACTTTTTTTTTTTTTTTTAACCTGGCTGCTTCATATTTTCAAGAATTAACACGGGGTTTTTAATTTATTGTGTACTCTGCCTTTTTCTAAAAAACTACATTTTTGTTTAACCTTATGTAAAACAATACTAGATAGACGCAAAAGAAATAAAATATATGTGTCAATAATCGCAGTTAAAAAGCAACTGACAGAGAGGAAGCACTGTTTAGAAGGGATAGATACTCTTCTGCCTTTTTTCTGATCAGCATATTTTTTCCTTATTCATTAATTGCTTAGTTATTATGAGTTTAGATCTGGGAGTGGGGAGGGAGAAGAGAAGAAAAAAATAAGAAAAAAAGAAGTAAAGCAATAAATTTTAAGCATTATGTTTTCTATATTCAGTAGTAGAGCCTAGAACATCCTTTCTCTAAATAAAATCAGAACATAAGTAGGTAAAATAAATTAAATGAGTTTTCTAGCTTATCTGTGTGATACTTATTAGGTAGAACAGTACAACCAATAAGTGCAGATATATAAATGTGGTGAGTACACACAGTTCTTGGGAGCTTTAAACAAACCAGCTATAAATGTGAAAATTATTTCAGAATTATTTTAGAATGGCACAGCAGCTTTATTTGGAACACTATTTCAGTAACAGGCCTGATTGTCTTCTTATTTTATTGATTATGAAGGCAAAGTTAAAATGTTATTGAATCACAGTTACATCACACTTTGGAATTTTAATTTGAATGGAAGTCATGTTGAAGCAAGGATTTCTGAAGAACAGGAAAAAACTCTATATTTTATTTGTATTGCAAATTTTTCCTAGTAGGAAATAAGAAGTGGAATATTTACAAGTAACATATGCACTGTTCTAGTAAAAAATGATAAGGCAAGAAAAATTAACTCCTTCAGTATCATGCAATGAAACAATACTACAAACAGAATAGTGTTATTCCAAAAGAAATAGTTCTGACAATACATATTAAGAGATAGAAGAAATCATATTTCAATGGTACCCGAAACAGAAATTAGAACTAAAACTGTTTTCATCAAACAGTATTCAGAGACATACAAAAAAATCTCCTAGCCAATAGTATCCAATCCAAGCAAATTCCTTTAAAAAAACTGGGCAAGGTAGGGAACTGAATTGTAAGGGAGAAGGTATGTTTTGTGGACTGTCAGACCTGACATCAAGAGCAAGATGTTGATGATCTTGCTGAACTGAGGAGGCCCAGGAAATAACTGTGTGTTTATAGCAGTCGTCTAGACTTGCACTGTAGTAGAAAGGAACACTCAATTGCAGAGTGTGTTTTTTCCTAATTAGTGAAATAAAGGAACATAAAATTATTGTCAGATGCTTTCCATGTCTAACATGGGATGGATCCTCTACCGTCTATGACATTATTCTTTGGAAAATACCCTTTATAATAATGATGAATCACAGGGCAGGAAAGAAAATTAATGTATAGATACTGCTAGACAAAAACCAAATTTTTAAGTCCTCATGTTATTTGCAGCAATAGAGAAATTAATATCTTGTATTTTCTTGACATAGGTAAAAAGACCTGAGCCTTGAACTGAAGTACTTTTTCTTTTAATCATCAGCACTATGTGGTTTCAAAGATTTTTATAGCAGTCCATTTCCAACTACATAAACATCTTGACTCTAAATGACTTAATGAAGGAATCTGATGATTCTGATGACACTTACCTCTGCAGACAGACATCAGGAAGTTTTTGTTCACACTTTTTATTTGATTATTCATTGAAAATAATTAAAAAGTTTAAGATAGACAAACCTATTGATTTTCTTTTACTGTTCTTGTCACGATGCTACTATGGATCAAGTTATCAATTCAGACCTGTTATAAATACCAGTGGGTACTTCTGAGATGTGACAGAGAGGTGTTAAAAATCAGGAAGGCATAGAACCAAGATTACAGTCAAAAGAAAAATGTTTTATTTCCTACATTCTGTATAATTTGCTGTTCATGTTCATATCCTCATATGCCAGAAAATATGGAGAGATTGCTTTTCATTGCTAAAAATGTGGGGTTTTTTTTTACCACTAAGAAGTTTTATAGAGCTCAGTACGCTTCTAACTAAAAATTCAAAGTTAACTCCTGTCTTTGAAAAATGTTTTGAAATATCTCCCAAAGCTTCAGAGTTTTCTCTTGAAAAAGTTTCTTCATATTTTTTCCAATAATTTTCATGTTTCAAAAGAATTCAAAAACTAGAAGGAATTAGCTTTTTTCATCATTACAAAAAGAACTTTCCTAATTTGAGATTTCTTTTCTAAACACAGTAGTGATTTTGATCATGCAGATAAAATTCTATGGCAAGGTTATTCCTTTGTTACCCTTGCCATTGCAGTCTAGAATGGAAATTAATTAATGAATACTTATTCATATATATGTATGCTCACTCCCCAAAAAAGTTTTATAGGACTAAGTAATCATTGATTAATAAGTGATCATTTGGTCAATTAAAAAAGGTAGATAACATTTGTTTCCACATTTACCACATTCCATGAAAACATAAGTAAATCTAATTCTGCTGGTTGTGTGATTTAATATTATTTCAAGATCTAATCAAAATATCATAAATTATTTTCCAGGTAATATTCTAGATCAAAATTTTTAAATATATCTTTTGAATTTCAGAGAGATTTAAGCATCAAATGGAAAATAATAACATACATACTTCTCTGGAATTTAATTCAGGATTCCAAATCTTCTCATGACAATTCAGTGGGATTTAAGCTTAATGCAGGTATCAGAAGACCAGTTGCTGCAACTATAATGTAAGTTACCAACTTTATGGAATTTATGGCACTGAGTAAGGCACTAAAGATGCGATTCTGTCTTACAGACTTCACTTTCCACCCTATGACAAGAATAATCATAGTCCTTTAGTGCTCATATTTTATATCCTTCAAAATATTCCAGAGTAAAACCTAGTTCCCATAAACATATACACTTCCATCATAAAGTCTTCTCTATTAAGAGAAAAGCATCATAAGCTCCTACTTACTTTTACTCAGAAACTGGATCACAGTCAGCTGTACCTGATGGATAGGACAGGGAATCATTAAACCCTTATCTAGAGATGTGCTACAATGCACTGATTACTGAAAGGTCTTGGGAGGTAGCAGGAAAAATTAAAATGGGGTTTGTTTCTAGCTTTTTTTTACCCTTTTTATTAGAGATATAATGATTTTCCTTTGTCAGCAGAGAATTAAAAACATGAAAGTGTTCCCAGGGCTCCAGACAACTCCTTGACAACAAGCAGAAATAAATAATAGTGAAAAAATATATGCAAATCTGCTTTCCACTAAACACCCTCTCCCCAGGGATAAAATCAGATTACAGTAATTTCACAATTATAAACCGCACTGAGTATAAGCCGCATCTCCAGGTGTCGGCAACTTTTCGTTCTTTCTCCATATATAAGCCGCACCTGATTATAAGCCGCACGTTAAATTACAGAGTGTGATAAAAGGTATCTATTCTATCACCATCTGTTGAGGGTGGGGGCAGTGATCCTTATCTCTACGGCAGATAATCTACTAATGGCCATCCACTGAAACCAGGTGGGGCATTGTTCTTTATCTTTTCACAACCCATCCTTCCTCCAGCGAGGCATTTTCTGCTAATGGTCCATTGAGTCCCACTGTGGGACTGATAAAATTACTGCATCCCATTGGAAGTTGCTCCAGCCAGGGGGAAGAGCCCAACATTTCTAACCAAAATAAAAACATAAAAACAGAGGTTTTGGGACACTAAGGTAGCCCTTTCTCCACTGGACTCCAGTGGAAAACCGGATTTCTCCACATCACCACTGGACCTCCGGAGGGAAACTGCACCTTCTGCAGGAGCACTGCTCCAACTGAATCACATCTGTCACTGCAGGAGGATACAACCACCATTTAATTGAACTGCTAACAACAACCTGCCTGACGGGGTGTCAGGTTGTACTCTGACTTTGTCAGGGTTTGGAGTTTGTTTCTTTGTAATATTTTTATTTTAATTTCCCTAGAAAAGAACTGTTATTCCTAATTCCCATGTTTTTGCCTGAAAGCTCCTTGATTTCTAAATTCTAATAATTTGGAGGGAGGGGGTTTACATTCTCCATTTCAAAGAGAAGTTCCTGCCTTTCTCAACAGACACCTGTCCTCCAAACTAAAACAGCAGCTTTTTGTTCTTTGTCTGTATATAAGCTGCACCTGATTATAAGCCGCACTTTGGGTTCGGACCAAAATTTTGGTCAAAATGGTGCGGCTTATAATAGTGAAATTACTTAAATTTTAAGCATTCAGAACTGAAAGCAAAATTAAGAAAACTGGTCTGCCAATTACTCTGCATGGACAGTGTCCACTCACCTCTGTGGATGAGGTGTGTTATGAAATCCACCACTTGGCCCTATATTTATCCTATCTGGCTGCAAGAGTTTAAGACTTTCCCTGAGCATGTTTTGTGGTCTGTGGAGAAAACGGGGAATGCACACAGGATTGCTCAGCCCACCTACAATCATAACCATATTTCAGAAGTGTCTATTTTGCATGGTTCATTATAGACTGGATTTAAGGGGATGTGAATGGAAATGCTGACTTCTGAATTTACTAGAGTCAAGTGTATGAAATAACCCCACACCCTTCCTTGAACAGAATGGGACACTTTTATGGAGCTAGGGATTCTTCCTCATTTTGATAAAAATTGTAATTAAGAATGATGATTTTAAGACAAATAAAACCTTCTGAGAATAACACAAGGCAATAGCTCACATATCAAAATGGTATGTACATATAATTAGGTCTTAAATTTATATGGACTTTACTTGACTGTTTCATAGCTTGTGTCTGAACTTATTTGGAGGATATTTTCTTCCCTTCCTTTCCCTGCCCTTTTTCCTTCCTTTCCTTTCCCTATTTCCTTTTTTTTTCCTTTCCCAATTTTTTTCTTCATTATCTCCCTTCTAATATATATTTTTAAATTATGGCCCTTTTTTGTCCTTTTTTTGTAGTAAGCTAACTTCACTGAAATGCGTGGAATATTTGTGTATATGTATCAAAGAGAATCAGAATCTTTGTTGTGTAGAAAATATGTTCTTGTTCACAATCCTTCCTAAGAGCGTTGCATAATTTATCATTCTTGGTGTTTGTGATAAAGTTAAAAAGTGTTTCCAATAAAAGACCTCACATAATTCCTCACATAATTCAGTTACATGCAAGAAATAAATCTTCAGTTATTTCAGACTTGGCTATTTAATAATGTAATTGGCACACTTATAGATTATTTTTAGTACTCCTCAGTAAAACTTGTATGGGTAAGTTTACTCTGGAACTTTCCATTATTTTATAGATCACAAAATTCTCCTACCCTGGCATTGAAACAACATCTGTAGTAAGCTTGAAAAACTCTTTTAGAAGATTGATGAAGTATAGATGTTACCCTGAATCTGTTTTGTTTTGTTTTGTTTCTTTTTGTTTGTTTGTTTTTGGGGTTTTTTTAAATTTTACCAAGTCATAGAAGCTACTTAGGAATTGACTGTTCAAAAACAATGTTCTGTGATACTATGTCTGGTAAGAAATGAAGTCAAGCAAGCCTCAAGTACGTTTAACAAGCAGTGGCTAATGCCAGTTTCTTGTGTGTACCTACGGGATAAATAGCAAATAATTGATACTTAAGATGCAAGATGAAAAAGAAAAGTTCATCTCAATTTTTATTTTATTTCAATTCACCTTGGACACAGCCATTACCATTAAGCTTATTTTTTAATGGTTCTCACAATTCTAAGATACCCTTTAGTAAAAATCCACAGAGCGGTTTTTAGATTTAGGATTCATGGAATCATTAAGGGTAGAGGAGATATCTAAGTTCATTGAGCCCTATGCGTGGAACATCTAAAAATGTTCTCTGTTGAAACTATGTGAATAAGATGACACTGTGAATCAGATAACTGCTAGTAGCAAACTTCATAATTTTTTAAAAAGGCTATAACTTGAGAACTGAAGCATAGGTTGAAATTTTTCTTTTTAAAACACAAGACTGTCCATCAAAATTTATGCTGCCACCAATAATTTGAGAGTCTAACTAATTGTACAGAATAATACAGTATAATTGTATAGTAACATGCATACCATACAATGCTTCCCATTAATAGAAAACGGATGTGAAAGGGAGGAAGTCATGATCTTGTAATGTAGGTCTTTAAATCAATTTTACTTTGGTGTTGAAACCTACCAAAGGTGATTAGTATAAAAAAAAAAATCTTTTTTTTTTTTTTTAATTTGCGAAGTTCACCTTTTGATTAAATTATACAATGCTTATGGATGTATCTGGTATGAATATATGCTTTATTTGAAAAAATTTTTTTCTGGTTCTGGGAGGTGAATTCACAGGCAATGGAGGTACAGTTTTCCATATGCGACATAATGTTATTTATTTTTCTGATATTTTGGAAAAAAAGGTAGAAAAAAAATCTCGACAAGAAGAGTATACTTTAATTATATTTTTATCAATTTTGCTCCTGGTAAAAGAATTACTGAAATGTTTTCCACCCTACAAACTAATCCTGACCCTAGTTTAACTGCAGTTATATGATAAGGCTATTCAAGAAGAACAATACTGTAAATTTACAGAGAATTTTTCTTCTTCCAATTAAAACTGAAAAAAATAAATCCCATTATTTCTAAAATAATATTCTAGGAAAAGTAAATCATACCAATAACATTGTTTTGTCTTACCTGAATTTTTCACTTTGTTGACTCATAATATTATCACACTATACTAATATTACCAAGTCAAATAGGAATCCAATTTTATACTTTTTAAATTTTATAAAATTACTGGTATTATATCTAATGCTCAGGTAAAACTTATGATAAAAGAATTAAATACAGAATTTAAGTAAAATACAACTTAACAAAGAGGAAAAGATGAAGTGTTTGGGAGTATCATTTATCAGTTGATGAATTCCATCTTGCTTCAGAGACTGTACATTTTGCTGTGACTTTCATTTGCTATTTCTACATCGTGCTAAAATTACCTTTGGGCTTTGGTACAAAAATTTTGTAGTGTAAGTTTGGCACCAAATAAAAAGACTGAGAAAAGGTGATGGAACAATCAAGAGTCATTAATGATGAATGACTAGTGGCCATGAATATATGGGTTTTCAACCTGGCTGTTGACTTTGACTGATACTGAGTATAAAAGTCAGGAGTTGAACTGGAGCCTTTGATTTCCCCTGTGGAAACATTTAGGGATATTGCTTTCTAAACAAGGGATGGATCACTGTGACATGGAGGAAAAAGAGATCAAGATTCTGGAGAGCAATCAACTCTGCTAATAATTTAGGGTTTTTTCTTGGTCCTTTAACTCTCCAGCACCATGAAAGGTGAAAGCCTGAGAGATTAGGAGATGCTTTTACAGGTCTACTGTCACTGTCTCTCTATTAATTGTACACAAAGATTTTAAGTAGAATTGAAATCTCTGGGGAGAAAAAGCATTCTGAGCTGTGGAAGGCTCAGGAGGGCTGTGAGACCTTTCTTGAGGTTTAAGATTGCTAAGAATTTAGAGGACTTACATCTACTGAGAAATGAGAGAGAGACTGACAAACTGACAAATACAAACTCAAAACTGAAGAAAACCAGGAGAGGAAGATAGTGACGACATCACCCTTAATCTTATCTAATCAGGAGTTTGGGCTGTTCACATTTAGCCATGGAGGCTGCTCTCCTTTGCTTTTCTCAGAAAGACTGCTCAGGGATCCTTCATCAATGGAAAAGACTGAAAAAAAAACACCAGAAAAGTGGAGTTGCATGGAAACATTCTTAACGATGATTTGCTAATACTTTCCAATTCCCAGCAGGTATTTGAAAAATGTAAATAGCATGGCAATATTACAGTGATATTAATTTTGTATGGAGTGGCACAGAATGAATCTTACTCCCCATGTAAGTCCCAGGTATTCTTATAATCCATCAACCAATGCAGCATGAGAATTCTCCCAGGTTTATTTTCATATACTAAACTATGTTTTAACACAAACAATTTGCATTACACTGTTAGTGAGATGTCTTCTATTTTTTTTCTCCTATTCTGTATATGTTATATTTTCTGTATTTCTTTGAGAATATCTATGTGTCTCAAAGACACGGAATTTAAATATCATAGGAATAACCTTTTAGTATACCTGCTGACTACTTCTAATTTATTTTTAAAAAATATTTATCACAATTAATGGGGCATTTAATGACCAAATTTTCCATAACATTTTTATGAATTCTTAAAGAATGCAGTTTAATGTAAGAAAATGCATGTTCCCATGTTGGATAAAGTAAATTAAAGTAGAGAGAAATAATTTCTAAATTACAGGTTTTATCAATGTATCACATAGATAATATATACATTTAATCTATTATGGTGATTTTTTAAAATATACACTAATCTGTGAGACATCAGAAATTTTCTACCTACCAATAATATAAATGGAAAAATTAAAAATATTATAGTGAATATCTCCTGAGTTGTAAAGTTTCTTTTTTCACATTTAAGATCACATAAATTGTAAAAGGAAAATGTTCATATATTGAAGTTAAAGGTAGATTCAAGTCTTTCAGAGAAGACTTTCTCTTTCAGAGAAGCTAGTATTATTGATTTTATTACATATAATAGTAATATTGCTTCTCCTTGAAAAAAAATCATAGTAAAATAATTCTGTAATTTGCACAGTAATGTCTCTATTTATACAGTGTTTCTGTATATACATCATCACTATTTGTCCACTTAGTTAAAAGAGTATCTCAAGCATGAAGTGGCATTTAATTTTTCTCTTGCCTCATTTCCTGCACATTTTCAGGCAATCATGATTAAAGGATTCTTCATTAAATAGACGCTGAAATTTCAGAATGAAATCTACTTGAATAATTTCTTCAGTCTTTTCCAGTACCTGTAAGTCTGATGGTTCACAGTTTTGTCAAAAAGTGTTATGAGTAATCAACACTGTTTACACTGATACTCAGAGTACTACATATTTGTTATTTTTTATTATAAATTAGTTTTATTAGAAGATAATATTTCTCCTCTACTTGTTAACTGACAAAATTTTTAACCTGAAAGACTGCTTTTGTAGCAGAATTGTTAGAAAAAAACAACTATTGAGATTCAAAGAAGAACTTAGAACATGAGTTAACAATTCAGAAGCATGGAAAGTATAGAGTCCAGTGCTTGAACTTTACTGTCTGATTTTCTTCTATTCATCATCACAGAAGCACCCAAGACTTTGGAGAATGTTCCAAGGAGAAAGGTTTGATAATGTAAAAGTTTCTGATTGATTAAATAGAACAAGACAGAAATATGCAATTATCAAGGACGTTAAACAAAAAGGAGATTTATATTTAGGCAGTTTATTTAACATTTCTTCAACAGAAGATTTCAACTCTTTATTTACAGAATTATCCTATCCTAACTTATTATTTTTGTGTACAAATTAAACATTACTTTAGGGATTAAGAGCTACTGGTGTATTTTTTGGTGTAAAATAAACACAAGAAAATAAATTTGTGAGACAGATATACAAGAGCTCTATTTTAAGATATACATAAATCTGGACTTGTTTCACATGTTCATGCCTTTATTTGTATAATGAGAATTGCTTTCACCTACCTAATAAACACTAAAACTTAACTGGCCAAAATGTACGAATACAAAATAAGTAACATATTTTAATTCTGATTTTAGTGCTTAATAAAAATATAAGTTTTCAAAGCCTACTTTTTCTGACTGATGTAAAGAAGAAGGCATTGCTGAAACATGATCATTCCTTCAAGATACTACTATAGAGGCAAAATGCATTTGATATTAAAAATATATGGAGAATAAAATTTAAAAAATGCAGCTCTTCAGAGATCAAGGTTTTGCACAACATGCAAACAATGCTTTGAAAAAAAACCTAATGAAATAATATAACCACAAGAATAACAAGATGGATGGTACAATAAAATATGAATCAAAGAAGGATATAGTAATGGAAATTAAAAATTCACTTACAGTGACTATTGTTTATAAATTATTTTACCTTCTTCATTATTTTACATCAATACTTATGGTAAGGGTGGTACCACAGAGGTGATTTAGAGTACAAATTAGTAATTTATTTTTGTTCATTTCATCAGTAGCTCAGTGGATCACCCTGTGTGCACAGAAGAAATGCCCCATGTGTATAATTAATTTACTGTTTTTCAGATCAAGCTTTGTAATTGTGTCCACACATGTAGAATTTCAAATGCAACTTGTATACAAAGATAAATAAATATAAAGTAATGACACTTCTACATACAGAATTTCAAGGTCTACAATTATGTTCTTACAACGAAAACTATTGCATGGTTAGATAAATAATACACAATCCTTCAAAAACTCCTTAGATGTATTTTTTCATGCTCAATATGAGTAATTTGTTATCAAAAACTGTGTCATCTGGTACATAAAGAATAATTTGTCCTGTCATTTTGTTACTAGGTAAAAGTATGTTTTGGAGGGCTGTCAATCATACCTTTTAAAATTGGATTGAAATGTTATTTAAAAAAAAAAGGAGCCTTTTTAGAACACTTTAATATGAAATAAATTCAATTCTTCCTTAATTTACAAGAAAAGCTGATTGCTTGATTTTGCATACTTTTCGTAAACATGTACATAATGCATAAAACATTAAGATGATTAAACCTGATAATTTTATTCTCAGAGAAATATATCACACTTTTATGTTTCAATATGGAAAAGTGCTACAATATTTTGCAGTTTTAATGTGTCTGGACTAGTGTCTAGAGGTTCGATTCTGCAGTGTAACTGTCTGAAGATGTTGGAAGAAATCAAAGTGAATCTTTTCTACCTAAGGAAGGATCAACTATGTCTCTATCTAAATATGGAAAAGCTAAATATAAGTAGAAAGAAGAATGGAGCAAGCAGTATTTTGACTTTCCGAAATACTTAAAGAGAGTTTCAGGCAGCTTTCATTAACCTGCATATCTACTTTAAGGCATAGATGCGCTGTCCTTTATTTGCGCCTCATAAGGTGTGGGTTTGGACAATACAAAATGGAAAAGACAGTTGAGCTATTAGAGAGCATCAAAAGCAGGGCCATGAGGATGGTGAAGGATCTGGAGGCGAAACCTTGTGAGGAGTGGCTGAGGTCTGTTCAGCCTGGAGAATAGAAAACTGTGAGGAGAATTCATTGCAGTCTTCAAAATTCTCATAGGGAAGCAGAGGGGTAAGGACTGTTTCTTTGGTGACCAGTGGCAGGACTCAAGAAAATGGCATGAATCTGAGTCAGAAGAAGTTTAGGTTGGATATCAGAAGAAAGTTCTTCATCCAGAAGATGGCTGGGCACTGGAACAGGTTGCCCAGGGAAGTGGTGACAACATCAAACCTGACAGAGTTCAAGAAGTGTTTGGCCAATGTTTTCAGGCACAAGGTGTGGCTCTTGGGATGTCATGTCCAGGACTAGGAATTGGACTTGACACTCCTGATGGGTTCTTTCCAACTCATTATATTCTATGATTCTATGTTTCTATAACTCTCCCTTCATCCTTCTTCCCCTCACTTTATATATATGTACTGAGCATGGTGCCATATGGTCTGGAATATCCCTTTGGTCAGTTTGGATCACCTGTCCCAGTTGTGTCTCCTGCCAACCTCCCCCATCTTCCTCTCTAGAGTGGCAATATGAAAAGTAGAAAGAGTCTTGATTCTGTGTAAACCCTGCTCAGCACTAACAAAAATGCCTGTGTTATCAACACAGTTTTCAGCACAAATCCAAACACATCGCCCCATAGTAGCCACTGTGAACCAGCAAAAAGCTGGAAAATATTACCTTAACCATCAATGCCTCATTGATACACTCATAGTTTTTGAACTAGGCCATTTTGGTTTTTTGTCAGCTGACAATATTACTATCAGCATATCCTTATCCATCCACTAGGCTTGTTCGTTTGCTGATGTTAGTTCAACATCCTTTGCCCACGCCTCAGAAACTTGACATGCATGCATGCAAACTTACCATTTGCATGCAATAGAGGTTACATGCAAAATCATATCCTGGACTTTTGTTTACAGCTCTGCTAGGTATCCCTGTGATTCCTGAGCTACAAGCAGGTGGAAGAAACGCTCTTCATCTACCACCACTTGAACACCTTTCACATCCATCCTAACTACCCATAGATACTTCTTTCCAGTTCCAGGACATGCAACATATGAGAATATTCTGGGAGATGACTCCCTCTGCCTCTATGAGGGCTTTAATTTGGGTGATAGGGTGTTGTTTTGGAGAGGGTGGCGAGTGGGGCATTCCACTTTCATTCTGAGTTGGGATTAATATTGTGGTTATGAGGTTCTATAAAAACAACCTACTGTCTCCTTATAGACCACTTGATATTTAGACCGGTTCTTTGAGTTTCTTGTGCTATTTTTTTTCACTTTCCTAATTTTCTTGTAATCCCCTTCTTGAAAATAGGTATAAATGCCCTCAATTTATTTTGCCTACTTTCTTCTGCTACAATCCTAAAGTTAACTTTCTTGTGTTTATTACATTATTATTCCACTAATATCTCTTGTACTTAATCCTGGGTGTTATTACCAGAATCCAGATAAGAATGGCATCTTTACCTGTAGGTTCCAAGACTACTCTTAGAAAGCAGCCTCTCTGCATCTCTTGTTGGATATGCATTAGTCCAGCTCATGTGTGGTTACCTAGAACTCTTACTGCTACTAATTTTGAAACTTCCCTAATATCACTTAATATTTCCTGAGTAGAATAGTCTCTCTGCTTAGGGTGTTCATAGCTCAACCCTAATACTTTTCTTATGAATGCTACCTACAATGATTCTGAAGAGCTTCTTTTTTCGCGTAATATCCTTCATATACAGTACTATTCCCTACTCTGTAATCCCTGTTGCATCACTTCTATAAAGATGACAGTCTGATACTATAACACAATGATTATCTTCCTTTTAGCTAGTTTAAGACATACCTGATTTCTCAGGGATTTTTAGAGATATCAAAACCTATGGTTAACCACCCTATCTTTTAGGCTTTGGATTTCAGTGAAAAGGACTCATAAGACTTATCTCTGTTCTGCCACTTACTATTGTTCATGCTAGTCCACGGCATTGCAGTCTAATTTTACCTGTGTTATTTATCGTTATTGTGCTGTTTATTTGCCTCCTGACATTTCATATTTATATTGAATCGTGTTCTTTTACTATCCTTCAATCCATATACCTTGATTCCTAAATTAAGGACATTACTACTTTTCTACTGCAGCTGTCCCTACTTAAGTTTATAGATACAATTTGTAAATGCATTGGAAATAGTAAAATGCACTTGGGACACTTCATTTATCCCTATCATAGGATTTTTCAGAAAAGAAACTTAGTTCAGAAAGGCAATATTATAATCTATACTGTTCTTATACTGACCTATACTATTTAATTGCATACTGTGGTATGAAAGTGCAGTGGTTAATAAAACAATTACAATGCAATTGGAAATTTGAACCAATAAAGGAATAATTATTTTCCTCCGCACTCACTATGCATGCACACTTGCACACATGTACACGCACATAGAAGCTTGTTCATACATTCTCATAATTCCAATGGCAATAAAATCCATTAATTGCAACAACAAAAAAAAATCTTCTTTCCCCGCCCCCCCACAAAATAGTGGGATTATTAACATTCAGCCAATTTAATACCATGACTGGCTAAAGCTTCTTTTTAATGACAACAATAATACAAGTCTGCGGATGAAAAGTAAGTTAGAAGATAAAGTCCCTGTAAAAAATAAGCATAAGAAGCATATAGTTTTAAGCTGATATGCCACGTGTTGTTAAATTTTTTTAAATCTTATTACAGGGAATAGCTAACAAATTGTCTTCATAGTATTGCATGGGAAAATTCTTTAGCTGACTGGAGACTTTCAGTAGTGAATGAGCATGCATAAAATAAAGCTTAATGAAAATAGGTAAAGACACTTCAATGTATGGAAATATGAATGTTTTCATATAGTGTATATATACATAAGTGCAATGACAGAAGAATGCATTATTCTGTCAGAATAGGTAATTAAAAACATGATTTCATAGTTCCTCCATAATGCAGAAAAATATCTAAAAATTACTTTTAAATTAAACAAAATTCCTGTAACTTAAAAACAGATCCGTCCTCTCCATTAAGTGAATATTTTCTGTCTAATAATAATTCATTCAAAAAAAAGTAGGTTTCATATTAAAAAAAAAAAATCTTTGTGACAAATAAATTTTATTACACTGTAATATTTTCTAACTCTTTCAGCTGACCACAGACCTTGTAGAGGAAATTGTGAAAGCAATTCTTCACAATAAGACTCTTTTGTGATATAGGAAGTGTTACACCCTTTTGTTGGAGATTGTACCTTATCTATAAGAGCATTTTTAGTGTTGTATTTTTAAAGCTTATGTAGTTATATTATAATACTGAAATGAATACCTTGTACAAATTTTTGTACTTTTAAAAATAATTACTCTGAGTATTTGCTTACTAACAATAACGTATATAAGATGCAAGTGACACCTAGCTTTTATTTTTTAATATCTCAGCAGCAAATATAACTGTAAATCTTCAAATAATAGGGGTAGCTCAGGATCCTATACTGAAAAGGAAGAAAACTTACTCTAAGTAACTACATATATCTTGAAGATTACTCCAGAAATGAGAGTGTAATAGATATTCCACACATAGTCTGGAAAGGTTTGAATCAAATTAATATTAAACAATTTATTTTGCTTCCAAAGGTAGTGTTTCTGAAGTTGAATTTCCCTGCTTTCCTAGAAATGTCAGCTAAGTTATATTCTCACCAAGTTCAGCATGCTTAATGAATTCCTTGGGGAAGCCAGAATATCTGTAGCACAATTAACTTCCCATTCTTATGTAAATGAGGAGTTTCAGTGTCCCTGATGGAAGTCTGCTTTTGGCTACAGTTAGCAAGTGTATGCCATTAAATGACACATGGAGCCTTGAGCTGAAATTTAGACTTCACTAATTTGTGCTGTGACATGTGCGAAGTTGCTTTACAGGAATGTGAAACACAATTTTTAAATGTACCTGATGAAATGGGGATTATTACCCCTGGCTAGACTGCAGTCAGCAGTCTGATTACTTTTGTTTTTTCTTGGTCTTAACAGAATAAGCACACTGATACTCTCCTCACTCTTTTTATATTCCTTATAATATTTTTGGTTGCATTTCTTTATTAAAGTTATCCAGTTGAGATTATTGATTTAAAATGCAAAGACAGTAGTAGAGTGAGATCATATGTTAAATTGTATGTATGTATTTGCATTCATGTAATTAAAGTTAATACTGAAAATTTAATACTGGAAAGAAATAAACTCCAAGTCAGGTAGACAGACTTCATGTAGCTTGTAAAGGAAAATAAAATCACATATATAAATTTAATCACCTGAGTGAGATAGAACCGTGAGCAAAGAATATCCAAAATGAAAAGAGAATGTTACTGAATGATTCACACTTTATTGTTTCTAGTAAAGTCATTTGCGACCCCTGGATGAAAGGCATTCTATAAATGCAAAGTACTATTTTCTCAGATGAAAGAAACTATATGTCAGTTCTATAACACTGAAGTACAATCAGATTCAAGCTATAATAAAAAAATAAATAATAAAAAAAAACTAAAATAAAGCCTCATGGAGAAAATGTCAAGACACAAATATTGTTAGCTACAGTCATTCAAGGACAATGCATACACTATACACACTATATACACCTCTCTCAGGAAGTTCAGCATGGACTTTGCAAGCAGGAAGTCTGTAAACAAGGGGAGACTCTTACTGGAATTAATAAACTTGTACAGATCTAGGAAGGGATGTGGAGGGGAAGGGAAATAAGAAAGGAGCAATTGATGGGCTGAGACCAAGTGGTATCAATGGGGCTGGTCATGTATAAAATGGGGCCAGTCCATACATGTCTGTCTGATCCCTATGTTTGCTCATTGCAGTCAGTCCTAAATTCTTATACCTTCTTATTAAATCTGAGTTCTCTATACATGTGTTGTTGAAGGCAGTATCTTGTCTGTGACCATCTGTGTAGCCACAGCTGTAACTGTGACAATGTCCTCTTAGTGTGTCTGTGAGTCTCTGGGATACATGTTCAGCTTCATTGGTGTTTGAACTTGTAAATTGGAAGCAGCATCTCTCAGCCTGTACAGAGATCCCAACAGCACCACTGGCTACTGTGACCCATTCCAGTACCAGACAGGAGGGTTCTGGGTCAAGGAGACTGGAGGAATTATCACTCAAATCATACACAAAATGTTGAAATGTCATCTAAGTTATCACTTGCTGCTTAACTTTAGCAATGCAATTCAAATAGGTGTCTCTTTAGTTGTCTCCAGTCAATTCAACTATTTCTGCTTTCTTGAGAAATCATTTTCAGGGCATCTCCTTTTCCATTTCTCTGCAAACACTCCAGCACAGAAGTTTTTCCCTCTGAAGATTTTATGATTCTCACAATAAGCACTCTTCTGAATAAATTTGCACATTAGATCTACTCAGATAACTGTAAAGCAAAAGGAAATAATTCCCGATTTTACATAATACCTGCTATAGGGGGTGGAATACTTCCTTAAGAAGGGAAAAGTACACAGATAAACAATTCTCCAGATTAACAAATCACAAATCTTACTGTGTGAGGAGAATGCTCTCTCACTTTCTAAATGAGATTTAAATCTGATTCTTTTTCAACACTTCTGAGAAATATAAGCTATTGCAAATGAATAGTATGTAGATTTATTTAGACCAGTCAGCAAGCAATAGGCATGTATTTTTAACCCAGAAATACCAAAGCTTTCCTAGCAGTGAGAACAATTTTGATAATTTTTCCCTGTGCAAAAAAAAATGTGTCTGTCTCTATTTTCTAAATCAGACTCTATTAAAAAAAAAAAAAAAAGTCACAAAGACTTCACCAAATGAAGGATGCAAAGGTCCTGTGTGCAGGACCATTTTTCTGACTGTGAGAATACAGAGAATCTCCTCATATTTTTAAGTACCTTTTAGTTTCCCTTTGGAGAAAATACTGGAGATCAAAATTTAAATAGCTTACATCTTGTCATGTTTGGATCAGTGTTTTGTAAACATAGTCAGCATTACTCATACTGTTAATGCCATTGCCTTCTGCTTAACAGAAAAACAGAAGCAAATGACCAAAAAATCCTTAAAACCCCGAGAAATTGTATCTGCATATTAAGTTCCAGTGAAAAATGTTTTTATCCTTCTCTGTCTCTGTTAATGTTTCTTGATCTGTCAAGGGGGACGTAAAGGAAAACATACACAAGATATCCACAGCACTACAGGAAGAGTAATAATGTAAATATATCTTAAGAGGTAGAGAAGAAATTATTCTTACCTAATGGGATTAATGGTGTAAAGGACAGATGGTAGGAAAATACCCCAATCAACCTTTATATCCTCCACTACTAGACATGAGAATATGCCCAAAACCTAGTGAATTTTCTGGATTACAATATTTAAATATACATATACTCATCATAAACGTGCATATATACACACACAGTGAACTACATCTAATTCTGAAAGTTAAAAAAGAGATAGACAAGTACGCCTTGGACCTATCAAGTTCCATTTTCCTAAAACCCATGTGGCAATGGATTTCTCTGCAAGAATTAAGTACTTTCCCGAACCAGACAGACACAACTACTAAACCAAAGCTATACTTCCTCTAACTTATTCTACTTTTGTCTTCGTGCTTCTTGCATTTTCTACTCCCTAATGATGTCATGGCATGTGGAAAATATGAAATCAAACACGTTAGTCTGGAAACGGCTTAAAGCCTATGCTTCTAATTTTTTTTTTTTTCTGGTAAAGTTTTAATCTCTGGACAGACATTATCAGGGCCACCACTACTTTCATTAGTTATATCTGATTGCCATTCTTATGTTTTTCCCCAGGAGAGTTATTAATATAAATTAATATACACAGAAAGTGTGCTCTATATTGATATACTTTCTTTCAGAAGAAATATAGCTGGTATGAGACATAGCATGGTAGAACCACTACTCATGAGAGCTTTAATTATGGACGGTTTTGAGAGCATAGAATAACACTGCTATTTTGAGTTGTAGTTTTTAATATTAAGTGATCTAATAAAAAGAGCTGATGGTTTCAGCCTTTTATCCTCTATTTTTATGATTGCAGGGTACCCTGTCATCTTTGGGAAAAACTATTGGAAACAGATAAAAACAAGTATTAATCTTATTAATATTCTTTCTTGAGTATGGCTCTTGTTTATATGCAATTTCAGTACAGCTATTTGAATACTTTGTAATAAATTGCTACTGTTAATAATAAATAGCTGCTGCAACTATCCAATTTCATCTTCTATTTCCTTCACACAGAGAAATTGTGTAAAGTAAAATTCCCTAGCCTTGTAATGTTTTGAATCCTTTGAATATTTTGTCTATTCCACTTGTCTGAAAACAACCTTGATTTAATAGATAAATATATGTTGTTGAGATACAGCAAAAGAGAAATTCAGTAGGAAAGACAGGGCCAGCATGTAGGTATAGTAGTTCAACACTGAAGAAATTTAATGATCATATATTTTCCATGTACTGTTCCTAAAAGTATTTGTGCTGTTTCTGCATGTTGTGTGCATGATAGAGAATGAGATTAAAATGAAAAAAAAAAAAAAAAAAAACAAAACACAAAACACCTCTATCTTCTGCTTCAATTAATGAGAAAAAATAGCTTGAGTGGGAAAAATAATGTCACATGACAAAAGTTGAGCACTGAATTATGTTATTGATATTGATATTGATATTGATACATTTGAAAAAGCCCTTCTTTTTACCCTTGACATCCTTAGCCAGATTTAATTCCAAATGAGCCTTGGCCTTCCGTCTTGGAAAAGTTATTATTCTATGCTTAGAATAATGCTTTAGTTTCTGCTTCAGGCTATGTGTCAGAAAGCATGAAATCTTCCTAGTGGCAAAAGAAATCATCAAGAAAAACAATGATCCTAACCCTGACATTACAGTTCTCCTGAGACAAGATATTGCATGGCTTGGGGCACTGCTCCGAAGGCAGCACCTTTTTTTTTATCAGTCACACTAATGAAGAAAGCAAGTACAAGTCTGCACCTAATTTGCTTTGTTGATAGAAGCCTAAATTACTACTCCAGGCTCTAATCAGAGATCTTATGAAGGATGCAGAGCCTGGCTATGGCTACTTAGTAGTAATGTAGATTCTATGCTTTTGAGATAGTTTTTCCACTTGACAAGATTAGGATGAAGAGTGATAATAAGGATGGGGTTGTGGAGAAGCGTGACCTGTATTTCCACAATACTGTGGTACTTGGATGGAAATTAATGTAAAAGTCAAAAGCCAATAAAAAAGTTTGCTGGATTATTATTTTTATTTTTTAATTTTTACTTTTTTAATATAAAAAGGGGTTATTCCCTCAAAAATCAACATTTGGACTCAAATTTCACCTAAACTTTAATAAGGGGTTGAGGACAGCATATTATGCAGATTGCTATTATAGAGAAGGACATTTATAGTACTTACTGTTATGCCAAACATGAACTAAGTCTCAATAATTTAAGGATGATGTCACTAACACATAGCTCCGTCTCAAATTTAAAAATGTATTTAAAAGTTAATTGCACAAATCTGCAGTAAAGTGACTCTTTCAGTGTTCTAGGTTGTTCTTAGGACAGATGTTTACCTGGCAATCTTTTAAGTAATCTTTGAGGAAGTATATAGTAGATAAAAATTTTATACCTTTCCATTATTTAAAAATAAACTATTGTGACACAACAATATAAATAATAAATATATTTACAAGCGTAAGTAATCTCCCACTCTAAACCAGAATGAATATCTTCTCTACTGTATCACAGAAATAAATAAATAACCGAAGTTCCTCATGCTATTCAAAGCAATGTGAGTCACCACTCATAAATATTTTAAGGGAATTTTAGCTTCTTCCTGAAGCTATTAAATTTATTTATTTATTTATTTATTCTTTTGGTTTGTAGTTGAGTTTCTCAAGAGTTTCTGTCATAAACAAAGCAGACAAAAAAGACACATAAAAGTTGTGGCTGGAGCTGTAGGAAAAAAACCTTATGTTTGTGAAGAAGGGCCTACATTTCTCAATTTCTTTTGTGTAAGACATAGCAGAAGCTATATATTTTTGTGGGACTGCATTTTATTATCATATGCTCTCATCAACCGGATTAGATACTTACTTCATGAAGGAAGGAAGGGAGGAAGGAAGGAAGGAAGGAAGGAAGGAAGGAAGGAAGGAAGGAAGGAAGGAAGGAAGGAAGGAAGGAAGGAAGGAAGGAAGGAAGGAAGGAAGGAAGGAAGGAAGGAAGGAAGGAAGGAAGGAAGGAAGGAGAAAAAAAATATTTTATTTTATTTCAAAGAATTTTTGATGTTGTTTCATCTTTTTCCAGATAAAGGTATACAACACTGTTCATTCTAAGATGGCTCATATATTTGTAATTCTCATTAGGATTCAAATATAGAAAAGAAAGAAATTCTTGGAATTGGATTTAGAATTGGAATTGGATATCACCTGTTCTTTGACTAGATTATCCCTCGATAGCTACAGGCACATAAAATACCACTATTCTCTCCATATATTGTGAGACAAATAGATGCAACCTGCACCTCAAGAAGTGCTTAAACTCATTTAGGGCCATGTTTATTCTAAAATTTTCCCAGGTCTTAACTTCAGCTACCTATGTACTCTGAAAAATATGTCCTTAAGGCAAAGAGCACCTCTTCTCTGCCAAGTAGTCTATAAACATGGGATAGATAGACATTTCAGTTCAATTTAGATCCTCTAAGACAATTCCACCAATGTGTTGTGTGAATTAAACATATGTTAAAAAAACCTGTTTGGCTTCAGACAGTGAGCCTCTGGCCTTCGCCTTCCAAGACTAAAGCGCGGAATAGCCAGAAAGACTTGACTCTTCAACATTACCATGAATCTCTGTATTGTAGAATTATTTGAAAATGAAGCAAGAATAATAAATAAACCAGATACTTCTATCTTAATGATTTCTCATTAATCTGAAAGAGAACAGATGAAAGGAAACAGAAATGGAATCAAAAGCAGTAGAAGGTTTAAATTACGGAGATTAAGTTATTCTGGGAACAAAAATGAAATTGGTCTATAAGGAAAGATACTGTTTACAGAGAAATTCCATTCTCGGTACTTCATGAAACTCAGAAAGAAAATATTTTAATCTCTATCTCTGTTCACAGTAAATGTTGCATAAATTTATTCTAGTACCTTGGAAAAAATAAAAATAGATCTCAAAATTTTATCTTCCATTTTTTGTTTATCTTCATATGTAGTAGACCAGTAGACCAACAGTAGCAGCTCTTTATTCACATAGAAAAGCACAGAGAGAAATAGCTCACTTGACAGAAAGGACTTTAGTATACTTGAGCTTATTAGCAAGTGATATTTTCAAATGCTGTGGTACTTTCTATTCCAATGGTTTTTCCTTGTATTTATTGGTTGTGCATCTTTCTGGAAAAGAAATGCCTTTCTATGTGCTAGCTTCAAAAAGCAGTTCTTGAATTATCTCACATTTATGGATAGCAGAGGGAGGACAGCATAGAGAAGACCAACTTCTCTTGACATTAAAAAGATTGATGAGATTAATACAACAGTTTTTGTCTACTCTCCTTCTATCAGATTATAAACACATAATTTTTAAAACTTGATCAATAAAGCCTATCTTTCATTCAAGAGTAAAGACTGATGCTCAGATTTATGCTTTTAGAACATGTTTTAATTAGTTTGCCAGTCAGCTAACTTCTGTGTAATGCAATATAAATAAAGAAGGACAAAGGCTATGAACAACCATTCAGGGCAGTTGTTACTAGCAAAAAGACTTAGTGAGAAGTTAAAACATGCAAAATGTTAGAAATTGAAACCTATATAAATATCATTAAGTATATAAAAAGTAGACTGGGTTTCATCAGGTTGCAGGTACAATATACTGCATTATGTCAAAATTGACACCTTGTTGGAAAAACACAAAAGCCTTTTTAAAAAAGAAAATGAGAGCAATTCTGGATTATTATACCCCAAAAACTGTTATGCTGGAAGAAATTTCTACTGAAAATGCAAGGTCTATAAAGATTTGACTTCAGTGGTTAGTACAACTGATAGTGAGTTATCAAAGGAAACTGAAGAGAACAAAGAGAAAAAACTAGGAGGCTGCAAGACATATCTTCAAAATTCAAATAAATATGTTCCTTTTATACTTAACTCATCTTAATATCAGTGAGAGTTATGTGCATAAGTAGAAATAAAAGATATCTCTGTATGCCAACAGACATTTTCAGTGGAGACACAAAAAAAAGGGAAAAGAATAAAAAACAGATTATTTAAATTTTAGAAAGCACTTTAAAAAGGATTGTACAGACCATGAATCAGAACATCTGTGCAATTCTGATCAATATAAACAGAGATGAAAGTAATTCCCTGTGCATTGACAGAAATCTAATCGTTACTGTCATCAAAATACATCTGTTTCCATGCAAACAATAATGCCATTAAATGGATACATTTTAGAAACATTTATTCTTAACCCTTCTATATCCAGAAGTGAAATCTACATTTCTTCAAGTTGTTTTTTGAGTAGTAATTCTTCAGTTTAAAGGTGTGTATTCTCATCATCATAATCTAAGTTGTTAGATCCAAATTTTGTAACTGTGTTTAATAATATTTCTGTCAATAAAGCAAACAGGTAAGCAGAGAAATCTTCTAATCCAGTTAAATTAGAGAGATATTATTTAAACTTTAATTTGACCAGCCATTTCAAAGTCTCAAATAAATCTTTATATTTTTAGAAAGCTTAGAAACATTTGCTATTTCTCATCTTGTTTGGTTTTTCAGCAGTGTGTAGAGAGATTTAGTTTGCTGTTGCATGTCATCAAGGTTTCATGTGTTATTCCCTCTTTAAGATTAAAAACACATAGTGCTGCTTGTATGAGAGAAAGACAGGCTACAGGAAATACACAAACAATAATTCAATGATTTTTATTTAAAATATTCCCATGAGATCTCTGTATAATGTTGTATGGGAAAGGATATCAGAGAAAATAGATGCTTTGAAGATAGTGCAACACGATTTGGAAAATATTTCTACTCTAATATTTCTACTCTAACAATAACAGCAGAAAATTTTTGCTATTGCACTTTGAGATGAATTGAAAGATAATTTCAGATTGAATATTATAATTTCCTTCTTCTGAGTAATGTCTTTTCCATCCCACCATGAAAGAATAAGGCTTCTTTGCTATCAAAACCAATAGAAAGGTTCTCTCATGCAGAAGTATTCAGAAGATCTTTTTACTCAGCCAATAACAAATGATTACTGTACTTTTTAATTAATAATAGTCTCTGGACATCTTTTCCTCTTTCCAAGTCTGCTGTGATGCCTATTGTGTGCATTAATTTCTTTTAAGAAAACACATCCTCATCCATTTTATTTCTCGCCTTACTTTCCAGTAATTTTCAGAGTTGTCCAGAAAGTGTGTTACCTCATTTTGGATCATTGAATTGATAAGAAAATAAGTGTGGAGTCTATCTTTTTTTTTAAAGGGCAATAATTTTGGAACTTATTTTAATGTCTTTTAAAAATTTCTTCCTTTTTTTTTCCCCTTCTCTTGTTATAAGACAAGAGACTACTACTGTGGTCCAGTGCTAGAAGCTCCTCAGCCATATGAAATTCTAAAATTAACATCTTGCACAATGATGTGATAAATTCAAAGGGATTATTGGTTATTATATTCCAGAACTAAAATTACTCATCAGATTTGTTGTCATGTTGTTAAAAAATATCAACACAATTGTTAATTGGAAAAAAATATCAACCCTCCTCTTAATAAATGCTATGAACTTTTGCCAGTCATGTTGAGAAGGAAACTGAAGGTAATTTTAAAAAATTATAGCATAAAAATATTTGAACAAAGACATTGTAGATGAATGGAAGTCAGACTTTGTCCATAACATCTGAAGGACCATGATACATACTCTATATTTTGTTCTTTGATCAAATAAAAAAGAGAGATGCATACATATTAAATAAAATAATATTTGAAAACATACTTTCAACAAGATTAAAAGTGCATTGGTGTTCCTATTCCCCTTATGAACTCTTCAGTCTTTGTTTTATTTCTATAGGAATATAGTTCTCGTCAATCTTTCCTTACCGTTAAAATTTTCTGTAAAATTGCTTTCATCAAGCAATAAATAGAGATCAATGTGAAAACTTATAGAAGCTAAGGTTCCTGATAATTGAGATTTCATGCCTGGGACACATGAAAGGGTGAGGTTGATAGCATGCTCCATAAATTACAGTAATTTCACGACTATAAGGTGCACTCTTTTGACTAAAATTTTTCCCCAAACCCGGAAGTGCGCCTTATAGTCCGGTGCGCCTTATCTGATCTACAAAGTTGTGAAATTTGCCAAACCGGAAGTGTGAGCCACAATGAGGGGGCGGTGCTGCAGGAGTGCCGAGTCATGAGTGGGGGCGGGAGCGGGCGGCCGCAGCCAGCGGGAGCCACGCAGAGAGGGAGGGGGCGCTGGCCCCGACCTGGGCGGAACGAGAAGCCGAGCAGCGCCACCCCGGGTGCGGGGGGAACGAGAAGCCAGGCAGTGCTGGCCCCAGCCCGGGTGTGGGGGAAATGAGAAGCCAGGCGGCCCGGCCCGGTTGCCAGGCGAACGAGAAGTGCGAACCCGCAACAGCCCCAAACTGAGCAGAGCCCGCCCAGCGGCGGCATCAAGGTAGCGGTGGCGCAACTTGGGCGACCGGGGCAGAGTGGTAGCGGTGCAGCCCCTGTGGCCGGGGGAAATCGACAACGGCACGGCCACTGCAGCTGCGGGAGGAACCAGAAGCCGAGCCGTGCCAGGCGGGGGAGGGACGAGAAGCCCGGTGGTGCCGGGCGCGGGAGGGACGAGAAGCCCGGCAGTGCTGGGCAGGGGGAGGGACGAGAAGCCCGGTGGTGCCGGGCAGGGGAGGAACCAGAAAGCCGGGCAGTGCCAGGGTGGGGGAGGGACGAGAAGCCCAGTGGTGCCGGGCAGGGGAGGAACCAGAAACTGGGCAGTGCCAGGCGGGGGAGGGACGAGAAGCCCGGTGGTGCCGGGCAGGGGAGGAACCAGAAACCGGGCAGTGCCGGGTGGGGGAGGGACGAGAAGCCCGGTGGTGCCGGGCAGGGGAGGAACCAGAAGCTGGGCAGTGCCAGGCGGGGGAGGGACGAGAAGCCCGGTGGTGCCGGGCAGGGGAGGGACGAGAAGCCCGGGTGAGGGCGGAATGGGAAACCAGGTAGTGCCGGACAGGGAGGGACTAGAAGCCGGGCAGCACTGGGCACAGGCGGAACGGGACACCAGGCAGAATGCGAAGGCGGCTGGCGCCGGGTGGAACGAGAAGATGGACCGGCACCAGTCCCGACCCGGATGCAGGAGGAAGAAGAAGTCGAGCTATACCAACCAGCACCGGGTGGGAGTGCCTGGGCCTGCGGCAGCTGCAGCCACTGGGCAGGGGAAAGCCAGGACCCGCGGCTGCGCAGTGGGAGCCAGGAGCCCCACCAACCAGGGGTGGGTCAGAGTGCCGGGGTCCGCAGCACTGTGAGGGCACCTGGGGCTGCTTTTAAAGGCTACACCAATCTGTGAAAAATGTTTGCAAACTGAGCCCCTGCCAGTAATTTTTTACTTTGTTGCATGCAGCGCAGCTCCTCGCTGCAAAAAAAAAGTGTGAGCCATGAGCCAAACCGCGAGGTGGGGCGGTGCCACGGGAACGCCGAGCTGCGAGGAGGGGCGGGAGTGGGCAGCCCCCAGCCAGCAGTCGCCATGCGGGCTGGGTGGCACTGCCCAGCCCCCGGCCAGCAGCAACCACATAGGAAGAGAGGGAGAGGGTAGTGCTGCACCGCCCCGAGCCACAGACGGTCCTGAGCCGACCTGAACCGCAGCAACCCTGAGATGTGAGCCGTGGCCGCCCTGAACCGCAGCAACCGTGAAGCCACTGCCGCCCCAAGCCCCACCTCGCCAATCCGGGGGCGGGCGGGTAGTGTCGGGCCCTGCACACGGGGAGGACGCTTGGGACTGCGTTTAAAGGCTACATCAATCTGTTAAAATGTTTCCAATCTAAGCACATGCCAGTAAACCGCACCATGGCGGGATTCTGTTACTAATTCGTTACTTTGTTGCGCACCGCACGGATCTTCGCGGCAAAAAAAAAGTGTGCCTTATAGTCCAGTGCGCCTTATCTGATCTACAAAGTTGCGAAATTTGCCGACTCCTGGGGGGTGCGCCTTATAGTCCAGTGCGCCTTATGGTCGTGAAATTACTGTACTCTGAAAAACAAGCCATAGCATGGACATGTATTGTTCATCTTGAACTATGCAGAGCAATGGATACAGGAAATTAAAATTTTACATAAGAACATAATTCATATCCTGATTTTTAGTTGTGTTTTTATTTACTTGTTTGTTTGCTTGTTTTTCAAATGTAAAACTTTCCTTCAATGACATTTTATAGGAAATAGATTTTAATTTAGAGAATGCCTATATTAAATCTGTATTTACTTTTTGTAAATTTCAGACCTGTACCTTCTTATTCATATTAATTTAGGACTTTTCAATTATCTTACTTTTGAATTGATTTGATTTATATAAAGTTTGATGGCACTCATTGCTCTGGGGAACATTTTGTTAGCAAACAGTAAATATACTTCTGACAAAAATGAAATTTCAAGGTAAATAAATATCTCCTATGGATCATTACAGACATTATTAAAATTATGTGCCAAAGTGATAAATAGCATTACAAGGTAATTTTATTTTAAGGAAAAAAAACCCCTAATTTGTAAGTTTACCAACAAGCAGAAGAAAAAAAAATAGATCAGAAATTGTTTTCACCATTCTGTGCAAAACCACCAAACTTAATATTAAAGAAACAGCCTGGAAAAAAGAAGTAAGCTAAGGCATTCTGAACAGTTGGATTAATATGGAAATCTCCGAGCATGGGGGATCTGTCTGTAACAAATAGATTTTTGTTTTGCAACCTGCTTTTACGTATAAAGTAGCATAGCAAATGGGAACTATTTCAAACAATTAATCCTCTTTATATATAATGATCCCTGAGAGCAATTCTCTTGGCCACAGATTTTTCTTTATCAAGGAAGTATTTTATTATATTTTCTGGGGGGGAAGGCAGGGGGGAAAGTATTCAGAACTATTCTCTATTAGGTTATGCTCATTATTCAAAACTTAGTAGAATGTTCTTTTATCTCTATTGTGTTCATTATCCATAAATGATAACCATAAATAGACCATATACATTTTAACTGAGCACGATGCGGCATTTGTCTATCTTACATTTCCCGGTTATGACTTAGAGCTCAAAATTGTGTTGCAAAGAAATGTAAAAGGATTTTTCTGGCAAAGAAAAACGCAGTAAGGAAAACCAGAGAAAAAGAGCTGAAGAAATCATACTGTTGAGAACTCTTCACTAAGGAATTCTAGAAGAGACATAGGTGCCTTTTTCCCATTGCCACTTCACTCCTAATTCAAGATCACCTTTTGTAAAATATTTGAGGCCTTGTACAATCAGCTAAGCTCTGCTTCACACAGTGAGTTTCATAACAATTGAGGCCAGGATGATCTATAGCAGTGTTAGTATAAGAGCTTAAATCTGGTTTCTAGTGATGGTAATAATATTGGCCACTGGGTGCAGAAAGGTATTGCTTCCTAGCTATTTGTATCAGTGTGTTAATATTTAAAGTTAAAGCCAGCTAATATTTTTTTAAAACCTGCTTAATATGCCTCTGTGTTGAAAAGAGCAGCAAGTCTCTGTTTGGCTCCACAGTCATGCCTCTCTCACAGTTTTTCACTCTTCCCTATGGCAAATGACCAATTAGCTCCCAAACTTTATGCTGCACAGAGGATGTGCCAAGGAAAGCAGGTCAGTTAATTAGATCTCAACTTTTTGTCCTGAATGTAAAGACTCAGATGATAACAGGTAGGAGAAGTTACCTGGAAATAGTAGGGATGGCTCTGAACCTCCTTTTAATAAAAAAAAAAAAAAAAAGAGGTTTGTTCCTGTGTGTCATGTTTTGGAATAAATTTATCAAATTATCTGATATTTAGATAGGTGAGAATGGCCTTCCTACATATTACTGATTATTAATACTATATATTGATAAAAGCAGTAGCAAGAGTATTTTCTTAGCTATACAGTTTATGTTATCTGAGGTCTGAGAAGGTTTCTTCACTCACCCTGCCTTCTAATCACTATCTTATTCTCTGTCTCTTACTGAACCTTTCATGAGATATGCATGCTACCCCATGTAGTTTCTAGGTCTGGTTGATTCTCATATTCACACCTAATAGGAAATTCCACTGCAAACAGTTCACAAACTTTCACAGTGTAGAGGAAGATATCCAGGGATTTCTGTATGCGCTGAAGTTTAAGAAGCAATTGGATTTTGTCTGTCTTTATGCTGTTTGCTAAAGCTGGCAGTCAAGCACACACTCTGCCACTCACTCATTGTCCTGTTCCTGTGGGATGAGGGAGAAAACAGCAAGAACAAGAGCATAAAAATTCATCAGGGAAATCCCTTACCAATTACTGACTTTCTTGGAAAATTTAACTTAACTTAGCATAGACATTTAATTACTGATGGGATATTTAGAAAAACAAAGCAGACAAATATTTAAATACCTAAAGAAATATCTTCCCATTTCCCATTCACTCCCAACATCTCTCCTTCCCCCTTTCAAATTTCAACTCCCTTGTCATCATTACAGGTTAAGCTCACTCTCCTTGGTGAGGCAATGGGCTGAGGGAAGAGTTTGGGATTAGGCTGCAGTGATTCCTTTCTCCTTATTCCTTTTTCTCTCTCTCCACTCATTTCTTCTATTTCCTCTGCTGTGGACCTATCCATGTGCCACAGTCCCTTAAGGAAGTATGATGTAGTATGTCCTTACCTACAGGTCACAAGTCACTTCAAGGGGTTTTGTGATAATGTGTTCATCCACTGGCTGTAGCTCCTTCAGAGGTATTATCAGCTCTATGACGAAAGAATTCCTTCTACTATGGTTACCTTCTTCTATTTCCTTTTGGTGTTCAAACTCCTTAAATATGTTTTTACAGGTGCCACCAACTCCACAGCAGGCTCAGATGTGTCCTTTAGCAAGTCCCTTGGAGGTGGCAGAACAGGCTGTGTCTGGCATAGGGTAGTTCTTGGCCTCTTCTCTCAGGTGTCACTTGTGCAGACCCCACTTCACTGCCAAACTATGGATTTATATCAACCATCAGACGTTCACTTAAATGCTTTAAAAGTGTGATTTGCAAGCTCGTGAAAACTCTGATATTATTGTGAAAGTTCTGTTACCCTCTTTATCTGGAATGATACAGGTGAAAAGGAATGATGAAAAAGGAATATGACTATTTTGAATTTCATGTGGAGTCAAACTGAGTTACAAATTCGACTTAAGTCCCATGGTGTACCAGAGTAGAGGAACACATCAAAAGAAAATTGAACTCTATAGAAGGTATAAAAGAGAAAGATCTGCTTGGGAGGAGCATGCAGACACTGCCAGAGCATGCAAGGCTGGAGTTAAGGAAGTGAAATTCAGCTGAGACTGAAAGTGGGAAGGATTATGAAGTGCAACAAGAAGAGCTTCTGTAGTACATTGTCAGCCAAGGAAGAATGAGGAGAATGTGGGTTGTTGTATAATATGATAGAGTGTTGGAGAGAAAAAAGAAAGGATTTTGGAAAAGTTGAGGTATTATGATGTCTTTTTGTCTGTTTTAAATTATATTTTTCTTTGGGTATCCCAGACCATCACATCTTTAAATGGCACCTGTATGAACAGGTGCACACGAAGCTTAAATTTGGGAACCACTTAAGATAATTGGACACACAGGTGTCCACAGGACCAAATAAGTGGATTCAGAGTCGCAGAAGGAGTTGACTAGTGACAGTGTGAGGCCATTTTCTACCATCTTTACATGGAATTACATCTATATGTAATGTTCACCATTAGTCAGTGTAAGAAGGAGGGTCTGGGTAACTACAGAGCAGCCAGTTTAATACCAGTTCCTGTGAAGATGATGAAGGCATTGCAAGGTATATGAAGAACCAGAAGGTGATCTGGAACAGTCACACAAGGGTTTACAAAGGGCAGATAACACCCTGTTAAACTGATTACCTTCTGCAATGACACAAATCTCTGTGTAGAAAAAGCAAGAAAAGTGGCTGCTGTATGCTTAACTTTAGAGATTAAAGCTTTTAACCTTTTAAACACAGTTCCCTCATAGTCTACCAAAACTTGAAGAGGAATGGACTCGAGTAGCCAAGATGTGGATGGAAAATTTGCTTGACAGTTGGTCTCATGGGGAAGTGGTCAGTGGTGCAGATCATCCAATTGGCAGGTCATTACGAGTGGTATGCCTCAGAGATCAATAGAGAGGACTGTTTTATGTCTTTAATAAAAACCAGCATGCGACTTTCTTCAGTTCTGTAGAATTCAATACCAATAATTTCAAGTTCTATTCATACATCATATCCTGTACATTTGTAATATTCTTATCATTTTTCCTTGAAGCTTCTGTGAGTTGGTCTATACAAGTACTAAAGTGTCATTGAGTCTCACATTAAAATTTATCTCAAAGTGAAGTCTCCAAAGATATCCAGGACCTTTGTATCACTGTGATTTTTTTGATTTTAGCGTTTTATTTTTCAGGAGTTTTTTTAAAATTTTATATGTTTCTATAAATTTTGAATATCCTGTTTTGACCTTTTGGATAGCCTAGTTTGAACTGCAGGTTTTTTCAGGAATCAGTGAAGATTGGTAGCCTGGTAGGTGTTTAAGTCTGTATTTGAGTTTGGTTTTGACCATGAAAAGGGACCTTCCCTCCTTTTTTTTCCAGACAGTATTAAAGTAAAGCTAGCTTAAAAGGTACAAGGGTGCAAGAAAAGACCCTGACTGTTTAAAAGGCAACCCAAGATTATTTAAATTACAGAAAGTCATGGTCATGCTCTGTGTCTGCTGGATATATAATAGGAGGAAAACTCTTTTATTTTGTTTTATTTTGTTTTGTTTTTTGGGGTTTTTTTGGGGTTTTTTGTTTGTTTGTTTTTTGGTTTTTTTTGTTTCCTAAAAAGAAGGAAATCTGTAATTATTGACACAAGTTTTGGTACTTCTTTCACCTTTTCAGCTCTCTATTCCTGCTGTCATTACTCTCTAAGTCTTTCATTTCTCAAAACCTGAGATGTTTCAGAAAATGAACAAAGAATTGTATTTTAATCTGAAGTGCTTCCGTGTTGAAGTACTGGATAATATAATTTTTATACCATTTTGTACAGAAACAAGTGTCTGTTTCATATTTTAAAGGAGGCACAGTGTTGAAGAGTGTATATCTGTACTGGTAGTTTAAGGAATTAATGTCCTACCTCTTAATTTTTTTTTTTACACCACCTTTTTCTATTTAACTTTTTGTACAAATTTGTGCTGTGCCATAGAGCTTCATTTTCTGATGCCATGTTGCTCATAGATCAAATGATGGCTATGTGTTTCAAACAGCAGACGAAAAGAAAAGAAAAGAAAAGAAAGAAAGAAAAGAAAAGAAAAGAAAAGAAAAGAAAAGAAAAAAGAAAAGAAAAGAAAAGAAAAGAAAAGAAAAGA
Organism: Catharus ustulatus; assembly: GCF_009819885.2. Lineage (NCBI taxonomy): Eukaryota > Metazoa > Chordata > Aves > Passeriformes > Turdidae > Catharus > Catharus ustulatus. The sequence continues at coordinate 67,098,320 of NC_046222.1, forward strand.
AAACTTTTCCTGCTTAATTAATTTCATTTTTTTTTCCTGATCAATAATATTAAAAAAATTAAAAAAAGAAATTAAAAGAAAGAGAGTAATGTCGTGGTTTCACATGTATGTGTGAAAAATTAAATTCTAGTTGAAATAACACTATCACTTAGATTTTGGTTAGAATACAATAAAAATAAAATAATATTTCTGATTTTTAATGCATTGTGGAAACTTGTTGCCCTAGTGTTTTGAATTTTCATTTCTTCCCAGCCATGGGACACTTATCATTCATATGATTTTTTACCATATGATGTTGACACCAAATAATATGATTTTATGTTAATTCCCTGTTGCCTATTAATTTCTTCCTATGATGAAATCTTTTTTGTAATAACTTTCAAGGGTATCCTGTCCATCACAATTAGGACTGATCTGTGTCACTTCTCAGCCTGCCGCTCCCAGGGGCATGGGATGCCGGTAGCAGGGGAGCCTTTCCTCACGGTGTCTTGCCGAAGGGCATGGCACAGGATGCCCCACAGCACTGAACGGGGCAGCTTGGGGGTACCGGGGCAGCCCCAGTGTCAGGCGCTGGGAACCTCCACGGGGAAGGTGGGATTGGCATCACAAGGGCAGAGGTTGATGTCTCAGGAGGTTGTCCTGGGGTTCTGAGCCATATGTAGTTTGGGAAAAGGCCCAAGGTAGGCTGAACAGCAACAATAAAGAAGATAATGACCCCAGAGCCCTGACACTGCTTATAAATTCATCTCAAACAATAAGCAATTTCCACCCACCCTTTCCCTCTGCAACTACATTCTCTGTAAATTAAATATATTGAAGAAACCTCAAAGAAACATATTGTTGGTAATTAAACAGGAGCCCCCTAAACACACAAAACTGCTTGACTCATTTTCCATATTTTTACATGTTAAGAAAATAAAATTCCTCATTTATAAGTTTTGCCAAAGTTTGCATTTTCTCACTTTTTATTTTTTTTTTTAACAGGGGACCAGGAAGATGTATGTAATATTTGCCTTCTGCTAAACATTCTATGTTTTCACTTAGTGACTTCAAAGAGAAAGGGAGAATAATGTTTGTACTCTGAACATCCTAAGAAATTCAATAAGACTAAACTTAAAATATGTCTCAAATATGTTTCCTTTGTTCTGAAAATATTCTGGGATCTCTTCTGCTGGTAAAATGGAAATAAATGATAGCTTGAGCATTTCCCCCACTGTCACTGTTTCCATTTAAATTATCAGAGTTGTCATCAAAAATTTTTAGTGGAAGATTTTCACAACACTGTCCTCTACTGCTATTCACAAGACATGCTTACAAGAAGTCTGGCTAGTTAACTCATGCCAACTCCACTCATGACATAGTACTTAAAGAGCAGAAGATGACACTCTTGCAATTCACTTTTCTATTAGACTAAATTAGAAATTCTACCTTTATGACAGATGTCATCCAACCCTCCTGTAACTGAAAAATATGGACTAAAATGGAACAGAATGCTGGAGGCTTCACAGCTCTCCCAATTAGATATGAGGTTTCATTTTCACAGCTTATTTTACCATTAAGCAGTATATTTCTGTGCTCTTTTACCAATTTTCTGTTATTGACTTTGTCTGCTCCTGAACTCTGCATGTGTGACAGATAAACTGAAAACATTCTTCTGATCTTTCTGAGTTTGTTCGTTAACACAATCTCCAGTAAGCAACATTCTCTCAAAGCTGCTTCAATACTTCTGATACTAAGATTTTTTTTTCCCTGTGTCGCTAAAGATATATGAAACACAGATTTTTAGAGTTCTCTAAAGATATTGAGAGAACTGCGGGAAGTCGATTTTCTTTTTTTTTTTGTATTAAAATTTTATTCAAAATCCAATACTCTTCATTCAGGATTGAAATCCTGTCTCCCTAAAATTATTTCATTTATACAAAATACTTACTTTCTTCTTGAGATCCCAATGTAAATGTTCAATCTGTCAAGTAGTAAACCTCTTCTGATTTCATATGTTTTTTTGCTACTGTCTTTATATATCAGCACACCTGTATTTATTTGCATAGTTTTTCTCCTTTTTGAATTCATTTAAATATTACTTACCTTGTCATTCACGTTTCCAGTTGTCTCTCTGATGGTTCTCTCAATGTTATTTCTGGCCTCAGGTGTCAACCAGCGTTTCTTACTCACTGCTCTTCCAAACTTAGAGCAGTCCATTCTCCTATTTCATCTTTATCTGTTTTTTTGTTGTTGTTGTAAGTTGTTCAGTCCTTTTTACTTTTTCTATTCTAGTATGTGACATATACATAGAAACTATGCCGTATTTCCCTGTCTCAGTGGGATATTAAGAGGTACATTTGTATTAGAATAAAGCAATTTTAGAACCCTTAGAAAATCATGCTTTATTGAAGTAGTAAAGAGGACTAATA